>NC_068938.1:30794431-30933020 GCF_016801865.2 Culex pipiens pallens | reverse complement strand
TGAACGACGAAATAGCCTACTTTTCCGTACCAAAAATAACAGAATCGAATAACAACACTTTTCAAAATAAATGCTGAAAAGTTGAACTTTTCAGCACTTGTTTCGAAAAGTAACACTTTTCAACATTTTTTTGATTTAAACGATTTATTGACAAAATACATGAAAATTCGACTTAAAATTTCACTCAATGGGTGTTTTTCGAAATTGCAAAAAATGTTGTATGGAACTCGTTGCAAAACTTGATTTTTTCAGCACTCGTCGTATTTATCCAACTCGGTGAACCTCGTTGGATAAATATACGACTCGTGCTGAAAAAATCCTTTTTTTTGCAACTTGTTGCATAAACTACTATTTCTGCATTGATGATCATATTTAGCATGTTTCGGCTTGTTTAAAAATGTTTAGAATTTTTATGAAATTCCAATGTACAGCACAGCAAAAATTTTATTTTTTCGCAAAAAATAAAATTTTCGTCAATGCTTAGAAATTTTGGAAACTTATGATTGCAAAACAACTGGACAGGTGTATACTGCCCCTGATCGCATAAATGTCCCATATGCATTTTCATCGATTTTGAGTTATTGATGCAGTTTGGTTCAAAATCGTGTGCTCTTTCAAAAGAGCCTATAACATCCAGTACTTTGTTCTAGAAATCAGGAGGAAATCCAGTTTTTTCGTGAAAACTTAACACGTAGCCTTATGTGTGGGACAAACTTTAAATGCGTTTTTCTCAGCTTGCTGTTTTTGCATATGGGACATTTATGCGAACATGGGCAGTATAATGCATTTAAAACACCTTTTTTTCATTCAAATGTTGAAACCATGGCTCGTAATTTAAATTTTTATACTTTTTTATTTTAGAAGAATTTAAGAATTTAGGAATTTAATAATTTAAGAATTTAAGAATTTAAGAATTTAAGAATTTAAGAATTTAAGAATTTAAGAATTTAAGAATTTAAGAATTTAAGAATTTAAGAATTTAAGAATTTAAGAATTTAAGAATTTAAGAATTTAAGAATTACAGAATTTAAGAATTTAAGAATTTAAGAATTTAAGAATTTAAGAATTTAAGAATTTAAGAATTTAAGAATTTAAGAATTTAAGAATTTAAGAATTTAAGAATTTAAGAATTTAAGAATTTAAGAATTTAAGAATTTAAGAATTTAAGAATTTAAGAATTTAAGAATTTAAGAATTTAAGAATTTAAGAATTTAAGAATTTAAGAATTTAAGAATTTTAAGAATTTAAGAATTTAAGAATTTAAGAATTTAAGAATTTAAGAATTTAAGAATTTAAGAATTTAAGAATTTAAGAATTTAAGAATATAAGAATTTAAGAATTTAAGAATTTAAGAATTTAAGAATTTAAGAATTTAAGAATTTAAGAATTTAAGAATTTAAGAATTTAAGAATTTAAGAATTTAAGAATTTAAGAATTTAAGAATTTAAGAATTTAAGAATTTAAGAATATAAGAATTTAAGAATTTAAGAATTTAAGAATTTAAGAATTTAAGAATTTAAGAATTTAAGAATTTAAGAATTTAAGAATTTAAGAATTTAAGAATTTAAGAATTTAAGAATTTAAGAATTTAAGAATTTAAGAATTTAAGAATTTAAAATTTAAGAATTTAAGAATTTAAGAATTTAAGAATTTAAGAATTTAAGAATTTAAGAATTTAAGAATTTAAGAATTTAAGAATTTAAGAATTTAAGAATTTAAGAATTTTAGAATTTAAGAATTTAAGAATTTAAGAATTTAAGAATTTAAGAATTTAAGAATTTAAGAATTTAAGAATTTAAGAATTTAAGAATTTAAGAATTTAAGAATTTAAGAATTTAAGAATTTAAGAATTTAAGAATTTAAGAATTTAAGAATTTAAGAATTTAAGAATTTAAGAAATTAAGAATTTAAGAATTTAAGAATTTAAGAATTTAAGAATTTAAGAATTTAAGAATTTAAGAATTTAAGAATTTAAGAATTTAAGAATTTAAGAATTTAAGAATTTAAGAATTTAAGAATTTAAGAATTTAAGAATTTAAGAATTTAAGAATTTAAGAATTTAAGAATTTAAGAATTAAGAATTTAAGAATTTAAGAATTTAAGAATTTAAGAATTTAAGAATTTAAGAATTTAAGAATTTAAGATTTTAAGAATTTAAGAATTTAAGAATTTAAGAATTTTAGAATTTAAGAATTTAAGAATTTAAGATTTAAATTTAAGAATTTAAGAATTTAAGAATTTAAGAATTTAAGAATTTAAGAATTTAAGAATTTAAGAATTTAAGAATTTAAGAATTTAAGAATTTAAGAATTTAAGAATTTAAGAATTTAAGAATTTAAGAATTTAAGAATTTAAGAATTTAAGAATTTAAGAATTTAAGAATTTAAGAATTTAAGAATTTAAGAATTTAAGAATTTAAGAATTTAAGAATTTAAGAATTTAAGAATTTAAGAATTTAAGAATTTAAGAATTTAAGAATTTAAGAATTTAAGAATTTAAGAATTTAAGAATTTAAGAATTTAAGAATTTAAGAATTTAAGAATTTAAGAATTTAAGAATTTAAGAATTTAAGAATTCAAGAATTTAAGAATTTAAGAATTTAAGAATTTAAGAATTTAAGAATTTAAGAATTTAAGAATTTAAGAATTTAAGAATTTAAGAATTTAAGAATTTAAGAATTTAAGAATTTAAGAATTTAAGAATTTAAGAATTTAAGAATTTAAGAATTTAAGAATTTAAGAATTTAAGAATTTAAGAATTTAAGAATTTAAGAATTTAAGAATTTAAGAATTTAAGAATTTAAGAATTTAAGAATTTAAGAATTTAAGAATTTAAGAATTTAAGAATTTAAGAATTTAAGAATTAAGAATTTAAGAATTTAAGAATTTAAGAATTTAAGAATTTAAGAATTTAAGAATTTAAGAATTTAAGAATTTAAGAATTTAAGAATTTAAGAATTTAAGAATTTAAGAATTTAAGAATTTAAGAATTTAAGAATTTAAGAATTTAAGAATTTAAGAATTTAAGAATTTAAGAATTTAAGAATTTAAGAATTTAAGAATTTAAGAATTTAAGAATTTAAGAATTTAAGAATTTAAGAATTTAAGAATTTAAGAATTTAAGAATTTAAGAATTTAAGAATTTAAGAATTTAAGAATTTAAGAATTTAAGAATTTAAGAATTTAAGAATTTAAGAATTTAAGAATTTAAGAATTTAAGAATTTTAGAATTTTAGAATTTTAGAATTTAAGAATTTTAGAATTTTAGAATTTAAGGATTTAAGGATTTAAGGATTTAAGGATTTAAGAATTTAAGAATTTAAGAATTTGAGAATTTGAGAATTTGAGAATTTAAGAATTTAAGAATTTAAGAATTTATGAATTTATGAATTTATGAATTTAAGAATTTATGAATTTATGAATTTAAGAATTTAGGAATTTAGGAATTTAAGAATTTAGGAATTTAAGAATTTAAGAATTTAAGAATTTAAGAATTTAAGAATTTAAGAATTTAAGAATTTAAGAATTTAAGAATTTAAGAATTTAAGAATTTAAGAATTTAAGAATTTAAGAATTTAAGAATTTAAGAATTTAAGAATTTAAGAATTTAAGAATTTAAGAATTTAAGAATTTAAGAATTTAAGAATTTAAAGAATTTAAGTTGTTAAGAATTTAAGAATTTAAGAATTTAAGAATTTAAGAATTTAAGAATTTAAGAATTTTAAGAATTTAAGAATTTAAGAATTTAAGAATTTAAGAATTTAAGAATTTAAGAATTTAAGAATTTAAGAATTTAAGAATTTAAGAATTTAAGAATTTAAGAATTTAAGAATTTAAGAATTTAAGAATTTAAGAATTTAAGAATTTAAGAATTTAAGAATTTAAGAATTTAAGAATTTAAGAATTTAAGAATTCAAGAATTTAAGAATTTAAGAATTTAAGAATTTAAGAATTTAAGAATTTAAGAATTTAAGAATTTAAGAATTTAAGAATTTAAGAATTTAAGAATTTAAGAATTTAAGAATTTAAGAATTTAAGAATTTAAGAATTAAGAATTTAAGAATTTAAGAATTTAAGAATTTAAGAATTTAAGAATTTAAGAATTTAAGAATTTAAGAATTTAAGAATTTAAGAATTTAAGAATTTTAGAATTTAAGAATTTAAGAATTTAAGAATTTAAGAATTTAAGAATTTAAGAATTTAAGAATTTAAGAATTTAAGAATTTAAGAATTTAAGAATTTAAGAATTTAAGAATTTAAGAATTAAGAATTTAAGAATTTAAGAATTTAAGAATTTAAGAATTTAAGAATTTAAGAATTTAAGAATTTAAGAATTTAAGAATTTAAGAATTTTAGAATTTTAGAATTTTAGAATTTAAGAATTTTAGAATTTTAGAATTTAAGGATTTAAGGATTTAAGAATTTAAGAATTTAAGAATTTGAGAATTTGAGAATTTGAGAATTTAGGAATTTAAGAATTTATGAATTTATGAATTTATGAATTTATGAATTTATGAATTTAAGAATTTAGGAATTTAGGAATTTAAGAATTTAGGAATTTAAGTTCTTCCAGGATGCTTTCTTCGGACTGGCTGCGCTTGTGTTCGATAAGATTAGATTAAGAATTTAGGAATTTAAGAATTTTCTCAATTACGGACAGATAAATTACTTTCTATAATTTCAGCTGATTTAATAAAGTTGATTGCATTACAATCCTTTTTTGTACATTTTCAAAATCAAACGACTCCTTCGTTCAATTTTGATTAAACAAACTGGTTCCATACTCCATGTAGATCTCATTCTTGATGCTGTGTCCTCCCGGAGCTGGCTCCTGCTCGTGCTCTTCCACGTAAACCTCATGAATCTTCTTCTTCAACTTTTTGTTATACTTGAGATTGCACGGCCTGTTCTTCTGCCGGGACGTCATCGTTTTCGCAAACAACCGTTGCTTGGCGTTCTTCAGGATGGTTTTGAAGAACTTCTCACACTGAAACTCGGAAAAGTCCCGGTCCACGAGCAGCACCAAGCTGGTGAACAGCGCTCGGAATTTCACGTAGAATTTCATCGGGATTTTCTTCTCCGTCGTCGTTTCACTACCGTCCGACGCTCGCGCTATGCCCGTCCAGGAGCATTGGGTGAGGAAGTCCCGCGTCACGAAATAGTCAATCAGTTTGTAGCAGCAGTCGACGGCGCGGGCCTTGTCGCTCGTGCCACAGATGAAGCTCATCCCGGTCAGGTACTTGCGCATTTGTGCGTCGTCCTGAAGTTGCCTTTCCAGCGCGTCCAGCTCTTCCAGGCTGGCGACTGGTTTGATTACGGAATCGGAGGATGCGGAAAGTGGGAGCGTTGACTGTGCCACCGGGATGACGGCGGGCATGGTCGGCGCGACTTTGGCTTGGAGGCGTTGCTTCCGGTTTTTCAGGATGGTTTTGAAGAACTTGTCACACTGAAGCTCGGAGAAGTCCTTGTCGGCTTGCAGGATTAGTCGGAGGAAGAGTGTGCGGAACCTTCGGTAGAATTTGAACGGAATCTTCTCCTCTGTGGACTCGTCATTTAGTGGGTCTTCCGTCGTTCGGCTGGCACCCGTCCACGAGCATTGCATCAGGAATTCTCGCGTGACGAAGTAATCAATCAGTTTGTAGCAGCAATTCAGGGCGCGCGCTTTCCCGCTCGTTCCGCAGATGAAGCCCATATCTTTGATGTAATCGTTCATGACCTTTTCGTCTTGCAGCTGGTTTTCCAGCGCAACCAAATCCTGCAGGCAAGTCACGGGCGAAATTATGCTCGGTTGTCGTTGCTCGTTCGCCTCCACAACGGGAAGCTCCGTGTCCGTCTCCTTACTGCTCTTCAGCAGTGCCTTGAAAAACTTGTCCGACTTCATCTCGGTGAAGTCTTTGTCCGCCTGCATCACGAGTCTCGTGAACAAACTTCGAAAGTTCCGGTAGAACTTGAGCGAGCGTTCCATCGAGCCAACCCACGTACACTGCTGGAGAAAGTCCGGTGTAATGAAGTAATCAATCAGCTTATTACAGCATTGCGGGAACTGGGCCTTTCCGCTGGTTCCGCAGATGTAGCTCATCCCCTCCAAGTAAGAGTTCATGACTTTTTCGTCCTGCAGTCGTCGTTCCAGCTCGTTCAACTCCAGCAGGGAATTGACGGGACTAACGACCATCGTCTGGGTGTGCACGGACACGTCCATCGTCACCACCGGAGTGAGCAGGTCGGTTTGAATGGCTGTGGGTGTCGGATTTGCGGCTTTTACGGCTTCGGCCAGACTTTCCAGGCGGGATTCTAGTTCGGTTAAAGTTTGCATCATTTTCGTCTGATTGGCCATCATTGATTGCTGGTTGAGGAGAACCTGGTTCAGGATTCCAGAATCAGAGTGATGGATCACCGGATAGGACGGCTGCTGTTGGTAGGGAATGCTGGAAGAAGTTGCTAGCTTTGTAACGCAATATATTTAACAAGATTTTAGTTTGAACACTCACTTCGTGTAATCCATCTTGAAAAACGTGACCCACAAGCGACGCCCTAGAAATTTTCACCCATAAATCCCGAAGCCTTGCGATTTAACTTTGAAATTTTCCGAAATTTACGACCGCCAATAAAAAGTTTTACGTTCGCCCACTTCAAAGTCACTTCAACAACAAAAATCAATAACAAGACGCTTGTAAACAAAAGGGGCGAGTTGTCAAACAGTACACTCTTAATTGAGGATTTGCTTTCTGATTACAATTGGGTCCTAAAATGAAGCTTAGATTGCTGATATTATTGTGTACAGCGATAAAGCTTATTTTTCTGAGTACAATGACCCTTTGTACGACCACAAAGAGTTTAAAATGGATTTTTAAATCAATTTGGAAAAATTAACCTCGCGGTCCTTCTTGACAGAAAAGTTCCTACTTGACAGCTCGTTCCAAGGGGACCATAGTTGATCCATCGAAAAAATGTTGTCTTGTCAATATTTTTTTTTGCATTAAAATGAAAAAAAAGTGATCAGAAATGGTTTTTAATCGTGTTTTTTACCGTTGTACATAAAAATTGGCATAGGGCTTTAGTACCCAATTTTGTTCGAGAATCAATGAAAATTGAATTTCCTACTTTGACAAAGTAATTTAAAAATTCAACAAATTTAAATTAAAAAAAATCATTTGAAAAGGTGCAAAAATCTCGAAAATAATCCGCGTTTATTTGTATTTTTCAACTTTCCATTAAATGAGTAAACAATTCCTTATTTTTGCTCAACTCTTCCCCAAAGTGTACGCACGTGACTTTTGCCCCGTGGAAACAAAAACTTCAAACAAGTGTTTATGTTTACTATCAACGCGAGTAATATTTTGAAACATTCTAGTTTTAGTGCCTAATTTATTACGAAAGGAAAAAAATCCCACCAAAATGTTGCGTAAAATGTCCAGCAACCTGCTAAACACCCTCTCCAAGCGAAGCTTCATATCGCTGAACCACCCACGCCTGAGCAGCGCCCACCTTCAGCCGGAACCTGCTCCATCGTCCCGATCCGAGGAACAAAACCATCACAAAAGCAACCGCCACAGCCGGGTCACCGTTCCGGTGCTCGCGGCCAGCTCCTTCCTGTCGTGGTTCACCAAAAAAAGCGACGAGGACAGCCCGGAGAGTCAGCTGATTACGGCGATCAAAATGTCCATCCTGAACATCCAGCGGGAAGAGTACAAAAAGGCGGAACAGATGCTGCACGTGGCGCTGAAGATGGCCCAGGATCTGCAGAGCAAGGACGGCGTTACGTACATTTACGACATTATGGCCAATCTGGCAATGGAGGTGGGAGACTTTAAAAAGGCCGAGAAGCTGTTTGCGAACGTGATGCAACGGCTGTTCGCAGATGGGTTCGTCGAGGACCACATCAAAATGCTTCACATCAGCTCCAAGATCGCGCACATAGCTCAACTGCAGGGTCACCTGGACAAGGCGCTGCAGGGCTTCGAGTGGACGCTGGCCAAGCTGGAGGAGAATCTCAAAAAGGTCGGCGAAGACAAGGAGATCCGCGAGCTGTGGGGAATCACCAAAAACTGGTACGCGCTAGCGCTGATGGAGCTGAAACGCTTCGCCGAGGCGAAAACGTGCTTCATTGAGGCGTACGACGCGTACACGGAGATCCACGGCAAGCTCACCGAGGAGGGACTGACGATGCTGAACAACCTGAGTGTGGCCTGCTCAAATGTAACGCAAAAAGTTCATTATCATTACAAAACTCATCAACTTCTAATTTTAACAGCTGGAAGACTACGCGTCCGCCGAGCGGTACCTCAAGGAAGCGATCTCGCTGGCCGCCCAACTGCCGGACCTGACCGAGGTTGGGGTGTACAAAGCGAACCTGGGGCTGCTGTACCTGCAGCAAGGGCTGCTCAAGCAAGCCACCGAGTTTTGCTCGTTCGCGTGGAAGTACGGCAAGCAGCACCAGCACGAGGAAACGGTGACGCAGGCCAACTATTGCCTCGAGCAGATTAGGGCGTATCAAAAATAAGCTATGGTATTTGGAATTGTGTAAATTATTATGACTAGTGACGGACCAGTTGCAGCGAGTATTCAAGATTGTTGTTTGATTTTTATATTGTTGATGTTTTCCATGTTTTGAGAAAATAAAAAATGTAAAATTGTTTAAATTGGATGAATTGAAGTGTTTGTTGTTTTATGGGATACATAAAAATTAAGTGAAATTTACATTTCAATTATTTGTACAAATCCTCTCACTTAACTGTTAAATTATATTTCTGTTAGAATTTCTTTTTCATAAAATTATTTTTATTAGGTCCTTTTTGGTGCTGGGATTTCTGTTAGAATTCTAATAACAGAAAACTTGCAGCCTTCATCTTGGTCACGGGACCAAAAGACTCAGACCAAATTGGTCGTAGCAGTCAATTTTAGATCATTCAAAACTCTAGAAATGTAACCAATGTCTACTAACTCTATGTTTGGACAGTAGTTTAATATGTATGTGTTGGAGATAACCGAGTAGGCCGGTGCTAACGAAGAAGAGGACTTCAAGTCCATCAATAATTTATGTCATTACCTGAATAAACTCCAAACCCTACAGACGTGTTTCTTTCACTCTCTTCAATAACCAAGTGGTTATGGGCCCAGAGTAGGAAGTTTGGAAGATTCTAGAAGTTGAAAAATTTTCTCAAGAAGTTTTGCTGGTCAAGATGGTTCTACCGAACGCTTCCGGAAGCGGCGACGGCGTGCAAACGAATTCCCCAGGCTCCAGTTCAAGTCTAGCCGGGTTACCCCCAATTCAACGGCTGATTGGACGCGAAAACTGGTCAACCTGGAAGTTCGCGGTTCAGATGTACCTGGAACACGAAGAACTGTGGGAAATCGTGCAGCCAACCCCGAACGCCGACGGAACGTTGCCAGCGGTGAACGCCAAGCTGGACCGGAAAACGCGAGCGAAGATCGCGATGTTGGTGGATCCGGAGAATTTCGTCCACATCCAGGAGGCGAAAACGGCGCGCGAGGCGTGGATGAAGCTGGAAGAGACGTTCGGAGATCTCGGACCGGAGCGGAAGATTGGCCTGCTGTGCAAGCTCATCAACACGAAGCTTGTGAACTGCAGCTCGATGGCCGACTACGTCAACCGGATCGTGACGACGTCGATGCAGCTGCGAGGGATCGGATTCAACGTCGACGAGGAGTGGGTTGGAGCTCTACTTCTCGCTGGATTGCCGCCGGAGTACAAGCCCATGGTGATGGCGATCTCAAATTCCGGATTGCCGATCAACGGGGACGTGATCAAGACTCGACTGCTGCAAGAGGTCGAGGAACCGCCAGTCACGGTAGCCCTAGCAACGAAGGACAAGCGGTATCCCACCAAACAAGCGGCAGGTCAGTCGAAAGGACCGAAGTGTCGGTCTTGCCACAAGTTCGGGCACATCGCCAAGGACTGCCAGAGCAAGAACCGACTAGGAGGAAAAGGACAGAGCGCCCTCAGCACCGTTCTGTCCACGATTGGCGCAGCTGAAGAAGACGAGTGGTATTTCGACTCTGGAGCGACCTCGCATCTGACGAAGGACAGAGGTCTGCTGGAGAATCTGCAAGACGGTAGCGGAACGGTGACGGCAGCCAACAATGGTGCCATGAAGGTGGTGGCCACAGGGGACGCGTAGCTGAAAGCAAGCTGTTGCCCTGGTAGCCCAGCCCTCGATGTCCGCAACGTGCAGCTGATTCCGGAGTTGACCACGAACCTGCTTTCCGTAAGTCAAATAGTTGAGAAAGGAAACAAGGTGATCTTCGACAAGCGTGGCTGCCAAGTAGTGAACCCGGATGGAGATGTGTTCGCAACCGGAACCAGGGTGAACAATCTCTTCCGATTCGACGCTGAGAAGCAATCCCGAGCGATGGCGTGTCGAGAATCTGGACAAGCGGAGCTGTGGCACAAACGGATGGGTCATCTGAACGTGCACGGACTGAAGCAGCTCAAGAATGGTTTGGTAACCGGCATCAAGTTCAGCGACGACGGCATCGGCGATTGCAAGGTATGTGCCCTCGGGAAGCAGACGAGACTACCGTTCGGGAAGGCCGGGTCTCGAGCTGAAGAGCTGTTGGAATTGGTCCATTCCGACATCTGCGGACCCATGGAGGAGACGTCGATGGGAGGCAAGCGATATTACATCACCTTCATTGATGACAAGTCGCGGCGCATCCACTTCTATCTCTTGAAGACCAAGTCAGCAGAAGAAGTCCTGGTCGTGTTCCGGGAATACCACTGTCTGGTCGAGAGGCAAACTGGACGCAAACTGAAGACAATCCGAACGGACAACGGTAAGGAGTATATTAACCGCATGTTCCAGGATTATCTGAAGACGAATGGGATTCGGCACCAAACGACGGTTGACTATACGCCCGAGCAAAACGGGATGGCCGAGCGAGTCAACAGATCCATCGTCGAGCGCTCCAGGTGCATGCTCTTTGAAGCGAACCTACCGAAGCGGTTCTGGGCAGAGGCAGCATCCACAGCGGTGTACCTGCTGAACCGATCACCGACGAAGGGACATGCGAAAACTCCGGAGGAAGTCTGGTCTGGCAAGAAGCCGGATTTGTCTCATCTGCGCATCTTTGGAACATCGGTCATGGCTCATGTACCGAAACAGAAGCGGCGTAAGTGGGATGCCAAGGCGGAGGAATGCGTTCTAGTCGGTTACGAGGAGGACACCAAAGGTTACCGAATCTTCAACAAGACGACCCGGTCGGTCACGGTCAGCCGGGACGTGAGGTTCATCAGCGAAGGAGAAACGAGTCACGCGGAAGTTGCGGCCACCGAGCAAGGTGCCGTGTACGTGAAGCTGGATTTGCTGGAATCGCCGGCACAACCTGGTACGGACGGTACTAGGACGACGCCAATCGGGCAGCAGCCGGAGCTGTGCCAACCCGGGCCAAGTCGTGAGCCGGACATTCCGTCGGATCAAGAGGATCAGTTCGAGGACACCTCGGATGACGAAACGTCTGGAGAATCGAGCTACGAGACAGTCGAAGAAGATCCAGCAGACGTGACAGTGACGCTTTCTCCGGCGCTCCCTCCACGCACATCTTCAAATCCACCCGTGTCACAGGTGTTGAGGCGAAGTGGTCGGGAGCGCGCGTTACCAGGCAAGTTGAAAGATTTTGATTTGGGCAACAAAGGTGTACCCCGATCCAATGTTTCAGACAACCCCGGCTCTGGACCTGCGCCGGCAGACGATCGACAAGGCCTGATTGCAGCTGGACGTCCAAGGAAGCGGCTGAACAAAGCGAGCAGCTGTACTGACGATCCATGTACCGTGGGCGAGGCGCTCGGCGGTGGGCAATCTGCGCAGTGGACGGCTGCGATGCAGGAGGAGTACGACTCACTGATGAAGAACGGCACGTGGGACCTGGTGGACCCACCCCCGAACCGGAAGATCGTCGGCTGCAAATGGATCTTCAAAACGAAGCGTGACTCGGAAGGCGCAGTGGTTCGTCACAAGGCCCGATTGGTCGCACAGGGCTTCACGCAGAAGTACGGGTACGATTACGACGAAGTATTTGCGCCCGTGGTGCGACAGACAACTTTCCGGACTCTCCTGGCCGTAGCTGCGAAGCGGAACATGGTGGTGAAGCAGTATGACGTCAAGACCGCGTTTCTCAACGGCGATCTTGAGGAGGAGATCTATATGAGCCAACCACCAGCGTTTGTTGCGGACGGCAACGAGCGGAAAGTGTGCAGACTCAAGAAAAGTCTTTACGGCCTCAAGCAAGCAGCCAGGTCGTGGAACAACAAGCTGCACACCGTACTCGCCAAACAAGGATTCACTAGGTGCAAGGCAGACCCCTGCCTGTACAAGAAGGTGAAGGCGAATAAGTGCTGCTACGTACTGGTGTACGTCGACGATTTGATCGTGGCCAGCGATGCGAGTGGACTCCATCAAGAGCTGGTAGCTGCACTGGAGAAGAATTTCGAGATCAGTCAACTGGGCGACATCCACTACTATCTCGGAATTGAGGTCGAGCGCGATGACCGAGGTGACTTCTTCATCAACCAAGCGAAGTACATCAACCAGGTCGTCGTGAGCAACGGTCTGGGCGATGCGAAGGTCTCCAAGATGCCCCTGGACCCTGGGTATCTGAAGCAAGAAGCGGAAGGAGAGCCATTGCCGGACAACGTCGAGTACCAGAAGGTGGTCGGACAGCTGCTGTACCTGTCGGTGAACACGAGACCGGACATTTCCGCAGCGATTTCGATACTGAGCAGGAAGACAGCTGCACCGACTCAAACGGACTGGACCGAGCTCAAGCGGATCATCCGGTACCTGAAGGGGACCAGCCACTATCGTCTGCAGGTGAGCAAGACCGATGAACGAGCTGGACTGATCGGATACTCGGATGCTGACTGGGCGGAGAGCACCTCGGACAGGAAGTCGAACAGCGGTCTGATATTCCTGTTCAACGGTGGGACGATCAGCTGGAGCTGTCGCAAGCAGACGTGCGTCGCGCTGTCAACGGCGGAAGCAGAGTTCATCGCGTTGGCTGAAGCGACACAAGAAGCTTTGTGGCTGAAGCGATTGCTGGAGGATCTGGACGAGGACGGCGCTGTGACGGTCAACGAGGACAACCAGAGCTGCCTCAAGATGTTGGAGAAGGAGAAGTTCAGCAACCGCACCAAGCACATCGCGACGAAGTACCACTTCATCCGAGACGTGAAGGAGAAGGACGAGGTGAAGTACATCTACTGCCCAACTGAAGAGATGGTAGCAGACATCTTGACGAAGCCACTACCGGGAGTCAGGATGTCCAAGCTGGCAGGAGCGTGCGGATTAGCACCAGCACCTCGAGGAGGAGTGTTGGAGATAACCGAGTAGGCCGGTGCTAACGAAGAAGAAGGACTTCAAGTCAAACCTAAAATTATATCATTACACGAATAAACTCCAAACCCTACAGACGTGTTTCTTTCACTCTCTTCAATAACCAAGTGTATGATTATTTAATCAGAATGTTAATGCATAAGTAAAGAAAAAAACGTCAGCACAAATTAGGACTTAGAAATTCGTCTGATTTATTTGAAACATTTTCAAACTAAAATTCTTGAGTTTTTTTTTCTGAATAGGTCTTATATACATAACTATAGGACCTTTTCAAAAAAAAAAAACTCTAGAATTTAACTGAAAAAATCTAATTTCAGCAAAAAATAGTGTTCGAGTGTTCAACACTACCCACTGAGAAATGTATCGTCTCAGTCGGCCTTCGTAAGCCTGATTTTGTTCTACCATCAGATTGATTAGGTCGTTACATTTCTCAGTGGGCAGGTTTAACATTTAAAAAATTTGGTGCTGCACGCAAATTCCAGATAACACAGATCTGTGTAAAAAAATTACACAGTTTGTAGAACATGTTCTAGCTGTCAAAACTGTGTAGTTTTATAACACAGATCTGTGTAAAAAGTTACACACACCGAAAATCCAAATAACACAGATCGGTGTAAAATTTGACACAGATCGCTCAAAACCTGGAATACACAGAATCTGTGTAAAAGCCTTGTACACAGAACTGTGTACAACCGTTGTCTGTCAAATCTGTGTAAAATTTTACACAGATTCTGGGTAAAATATTACACAGATTCTGGGTAAAATTTTGCACAGAATCCGGGTAAAAATTTAAAAAAAAATCAGAATCTAATTTTGATTTTTCAGGCCAATACAAGTAAAAAATATAATATCATTTATTAATCTTTGTTTTGGGTTTTATACATAAGACAACATAAACTAAATATTTGACCACTCAGCGTACTACCCCGGCCCGGAAAAGCTGACAGTGTCCGTTTACTAGTGCTGTCTATGGAACTCTCCGCTCGGAACCGGAACTGGGAAAATGGTTAGCGCGGGCTCGAGTTCCGGGGCTCTGGACTTCCGAGGTTCCGTTAAAGCACCACGTCTGAGAAATTCAGTGTGTGTGAGACAACTTGAATAAAAATTGAGTTAGGTTAGGATTACCAAGCAAATATTTATGAGATACATTACCTTGAATTCAAATACGAGCACTGCTCCCCATGGGTTTACGGTGCATATGATGATCAGTTTGTTGATAAGTCTAAAAACATTGAAGTATTTTATTAATTTTCCAATATTTTGATCACGAGGAAAAACTTACAAAAGTTTGCTGCAAGAGCGACGCCATCTTAGCTTTTCCTTTTTTACCCAGATTTGAAAGGAAAGCTGATCGGAAATCTGTGTAACTTTTTACACAGATCTGTGTTATAAAACTACACAGTTTTGACAGCTAGAACATGTTCTACAAACTGTGTAATTTTTTTACACAGATCTGTGTTATCTGGAATTTGCGTGCAGATTTCCGATCAGCTTTCCTTTCAAATCTGGGTAAAAAAGGAAAAGCTAAGATGGCGTCGCTCTTGCAGCAAACTTTTGTAAGTTTTTCCTCGTGATCAAAATATTGGAAAATTAATAAAATACTTCAATGTTTTTAGACTTATCAACAAACTGATCATCATATGCACCGTAAACCCATGGGGAGCAGTGCTCGTATTTGAATTCAAGGTAATGTATCTCATAAATATTTGCTTGGTAATCCTAACCTAACTCAATTTTTATTCAAGTTGTCTCACACACACTGAATTTCTCAGACGTGGTGCTTTAACGGAACCTCGGAAGTCCAGAGCCCCGGAACTCGAGCCCGCGCTAACCATTTTCCCAGTTCCGGTTCCGAGCGGAGAGTTCCATAGACAGCACTAGTAAACGGACACTGTCAGCTTTTCCGGGCCGGGGTAGTACGCTGAGTGGTCAAATATTTAGTTTATGTTGTCTTATGTATAAAACCCAAAACAAAGACTAATAAATGATATTATATTTTTTACTTGTATTGGCCTGAAAAATCAAAATTAGATTCTGATTTTTTTTTAAATTTTTACCCGGATTCTGTGCAAAATTTTACCCAGAATCTGTGTAATATTTTACCCAGAATCTGTGTAAAATTTTACACAGATTTGACAGACAACGGTTGTACACAGTTCTGTGTACAAGGCTTTTACACAGATTCTGTGTATTCCAGGTTTTGAGCGATCTGTGTCAAATTTTACACCGATCTGTGTTATTTGGATTTTCGGTGTGTGAATTTTTTTAAATAAATCGAAGAAAAATAACCCCAAAAAATAAATTATTTTGAATAAGCGTGTTTGATCTGCATGTTTAAAAATCGTAACGTTAAGTAACGCTGCTGCGTCAACAAGATTTTTATAGCAGCATTTGAACTACCCCTCGTCGTAATGTTTTGACAGCCGCGTTCCATCCGCACTCTGTTTACAAGAAAATTTTGCGTTTTCCTCCAAAAGTTTCCAACAAAATTACATTTTCTGGCTTAAAACAGTTAAATTCCCTCAAGCAAGATGGGCCGCCGCTCGATCAACACCACCAAGAGTGGTAAGTACATGAACCCGACGGACCAGGCCCGGAAGGAAGCGCGCAAGAAGGAACTCAAGAAAAACAAAAAGCAACGGCAGATGGTCCGGGCGGCGGTCCTCAAGGGAAAAGATCCGGCCCAGCTTATCGAGGAGATGGAAAAGATCGACGAGATGGAGTTCAACGTGTACCAGCCGTCGCCGCTGAACGAAAAAGTCCTGAAGGAGAAGCGCAAAAAACTGAAGGAGACGCTGGACCGGGTTATGAGGTTGTACCAGGCGGACGATCCGGATTTGTGGGGCGAGCTGAAGCGGAAGGAAGTTGACTATGAAAAGCGTCGCAACAAGCGGATTCAGTACTACGAGAGTGTCCGGCACGCGGAGCAGGTTCAGGTGGACGACATTCCGCTGCCATCGGCTAATGAAACGCCCACACCGTTGTCCATCCCGAGAATTCCGATTCCGCCGACGCTGCCAATGGTCGCACCTCCGCTGAGGCCACTTCCTCCTCCGGTGCTTAAAAAGCCCGTGGAGAATCCGATCGAACCGAGCGAAATAGTCGATGACGATGACGACATTCCCGGATGTCCTCCGGGGCCACCACCGGACATATTCATGATGCCTGAGCTGGACTTTGACTTGGAAGAGTTCCACCAGGAAACACAAAAGAGCGTAAAGTTCTTCGACGACGCCGATTCGCGAGACAATTCTGATGATTCCGACGTTGAAAAGCCAGCAAACCAGCCAAGCTCGGTTCAGCAGAAAATGCTCGCCATTTCCGGTCAGAATCTGGACGAGTTCATGAAGGAGATGGAAAACGTCCAGAAGAAAAAAGACCAACCGGAAGGACCACCGGGCGTTCCACCAGTCAGCGCGATTCCAACGCCCCCGAAACCGATGGCCCTGGCCAATCCGGCCCCACATCCGTCGGATCCCACCGTCAAGTACGTGCCGATGCCGTCGATTCCGATGCCCGGCCCCATCCAACCAGCGCTTATGATCCGACCACCACCGCTGCGTCCAGGAATCCCCGGCATGCCAGGCCTTCGCATGCCACCGCGACCACCGCCAGGAATCCCACCTCGAATGGGCATCCGCATGCCGCCGGGCCCACCCCAGGGACCACCCCCAAAGCACATCCAGCAGCAACACATGCGCAACATGATGCACCAGCAGCAGCAGCAAAAGGACCCCAAAAGCGCAACCATTTCGGCCAAGCCGCAGATTCGAAATCTCAGCGCCGACGTCACCCGCTTCGTGCCGAGTGCCCTGCGAGCCAAAAAGGACGAAGGCGCCAAACGGCCACAGCACGCGTCCCAGTCCAGCCAGCATCATCCGCATCACCACAATCAACACCACCATCAGCACCAGCAGCAGCAGCATCATCATCAGTATCATCCGGGTCATCACGGTGGTCATCCGGGACGGGGTGGTGGCGGCGGTGTCGGAGGACAGGAACCGGGTAAACCAAGCAAGGACGACGCGTACATGCAGTTTATGCGGGAGATGCAAGGATTGCTGTAACTGATGGTCTGCTAAAGTGTTTGCGCGTTTCGTTTTAGGAATTAACACAAGGACTTGTTGTAGAATTCAAGAATTTTCAAACTTCTGCTCTTTGATTAGATTGCGATGATCGTGTGTGAATAATTAATGGCTGATAGAAATTTTGATTCACATCAATAAAGTTTCATTTAGATTTATTTTGTTGTTTCTTTTTTAAATCCGAAATAAGTTCTCATTTTGTTTGGAAAGTTAACCAGAATAACAAACAACTTTTCAAAGAAACAAGCTTGCTCACTTCCTACTGACTTTTTATTTAGGGGAAAGTGGGGCAAGTGTAACAAGCTAAGGAAATGCTCGTTATAACCCATTAAAAACGTTAAAAAATCTGTCGGATTTTTTAGAATCATCTTATATCAGGTCTTTACTGAGACTTTGATAGAACAAGTTTTTAAAAAATTCTGTTTTTTTATGTAAAAAAATTATTTCAAAATTTTTGATTTTTCGTACGTTTTACTCAACCAGTGGGGCAAGACGAACAACCCGTTGGGGCAAGAGGAACAATGCTTGAAAAAACATGCCAATTTACTAACAATTGTTCTATTATCACTTAGATACATCAGATTAGGATGTATTTAAACGTTTCTTTCATTTTTATATTAAAAAATAATATTTTATTAAAAATTTTACCTTACTGTGAATACAAAGAGACGAGTTGTTCCTTTTAATTCCGCTATATATTTTTAATATCTTGACAGATACGTATTTCGTCTACTACTTGCAGACTTCATCAGTGTTCGGAGTCGAGAACGGAACACTGATGAAGTCTGCAAGTAGTAGACGAAATACGTATCTGTCAAGATATTAAAAATATATAGCGGAATTAAAAGGAACTACTCGTCTCTTTGTATTCACAGTAATGCATTCTGCTAAAACGCTCAACCAAACCACAACCTAAGCCTTATTTTGTACTTTCCAAATATTATAAGGAAACTAATGTTTTGAAAAAAAAACTTCACTCAATCTTATGCCCGTGGCGTTTACGTCGTTATGGCGGTTATGTGGTAGTAGAATCAGCTAATTGCATTGCTAGCAACAATTCCTCATGCTGGAAATAATCAAAATTGTAAAAATTACGGCCTTACGAGCGATTGTTCCTCTTGCCCCATATGGTCGTCTTGCCCCACCTTCCCCTACCGTCAACTGGGGCAAATATTTGTATAGTGCAAGAACCTGGTTTAAACAGATGACGGTACTCGGTTACAGTTGAAATTACATTTTAAATCAAAATTTAAAGAAAAACAAAAAAAAACCAGAGCCAGATGTAATATTAAATTTTTAACAATTTGTAACAGGAAGAAGAAGAAGGAAAAAAAATAATCTAATGTTGCATTTTGTGTTTGATTTAAATTGTGGCAAAAAATATATGAATTAAAATAAGAAGCCATAGTCTCAACACTTGAATGAAAAAAAGTGTTTTAAAATGCATTTTATACAATTTCAGTTGTTTTGCAATCATTAATTTTAAAAAATGTGAGATTTTACAAAAATTTTATTTTTTTTTGGGAAAAAAAACTTTTTGCGGTACATACTAAAACTTGACTTGCACTTTGACGATGGACGATAAAAACTCTAAAAATATTTTTACCAGCCTAACATGTTAAAAAAATTCAGATATCAAAAAACTAAATCAAGGAGTACGCATATTCTAGTAAAAATGTAAAAAAATGTTGTTTTTGAAAAGTACCAAACATTTTCCCGAAAAAGCTTTTAAAAACAAAATTTGGATGTGGAATGGAATTTGCAATTAAAAGGCACTTTTGAGACTTTTCAATGAAATGCACTGTTTGTATATTTTTCAATAGTGTCCATATCTGAAACAAATGTATTTAAAAAGCTGAGAAAATTCGCTACACATTCTTGATCCGACTATTAACGTTAATGGCTAGTACGGAGCTCGGAAAGAAAAGCAAAAGTCCATAAATAAAAAAAAACTCCCAAGAACGGCCAAGGAAAAAGCATTTTTAATTTTTTTTTAAAACTCAATAATTAAGAAACTTAGAAATAAAAAAAAATACAAATATTAAAAAATGCAGCGTATGACCAACAAGATTAAAGCTGTCAGAAATAAATTAATTAACAAAAACAATATTTTTAACAAAACTACAAACTGTACAGCATTGAATTCATATTTTTTTGAGTATAAAAAATCTCAAACCTTCAAAAAAATTTAGTACTAAGAAATTTAAAATAAAATAGAAACCAAAAATTCTAGGATTTAAAGATAAAAAAAAATCTTTTTTTAGTTTATAAGTTGCCACTTGATTTTTTTTTAAGTTTAAACAGTTGAAAAATCGGCCAGGCCAACTGCGTAAAGTTAACCGCAAAGATGATTCGTAAATAAGGTAGAGAATGAGAACGGAAAGTGGCAACAATACAGTTCTAAATTTACAAGGGAGGAAGAAACGTGGGGATTCCCCGCTCACGTTACAGGACTAGTGTAAAATACCTTTTGATTTTTATAATTTCAGAAGTCCCAAAATTTAGAAATTCAGAAATTACAAAATACAAATATTAAAAAAATGAAATCCAAAATTTTAAAAATTCAATGTATAAAAATTTTTGAAATTCAACTATCCAGAAACTTTTAAATTCATAAATCTAGCTTACCTTTTTCAAAAGTTCCTATGTACATGGCGCATTGGTTGTTTTGAAAAAGTAATCTAGAAACAAAAATAATTAAAAAAAGCAAAATTTAAAAAAAAAATCAGATTTAAAAAAAATAGGAATTAAGAAAATTCAAAATATGAAGCCTACAATTTTGAAATCCCAATTTCAGAAATTTTCAAATATTAGAAATTTAAATTAAAATAAAATCAGATTTAAAAAAAAACAAATTTTAAAATCAATTTATTTTAAGGAATTTAAAAATAAAAAAATCGTCTATTTTAAAATTTTACATTTCAGCAAATTATTAAGGCCGATGCAAATATTTAAAAAAGTTTTTGTCCCTCGGTCCTGGCTGAGGTCAAGGGGGGGGGGGGGGGGCAAAAAAAAATAAAAAAATATAAAAATTTAAGTAACAAGCCATAGTCTTCACATTTAAATGAAAAAAGTGTTTTAAAATGCCTTTTTCACTAGTTCAGTTGTTTTGCAATCATTAGTTTTCAAAAATCTAAGATCTGACAAAAACAAAAATTGTATCGAAAAAAAAGATTTTGCATCGAACATTTTCAAAAAATCATAAGATTTTTTAATAAACCCAAACGTGATTTAAACGCAGAAGAATGTATTTTAATTTGATTTCAGCTGGTTGCGCTTGAATTTTCATTGAAATTTTGAAGTTTTTTGTTAAAATATTTTTTTTGCCCCCTGATTTTTCGGGCCAATTTTGAAGGGGGGGGGGGGTGACAAAAACTTTTAAAAATATTTGTACCAGCCTAAACAAATAAAAAATAAAAATATTGAATATCTAAAAATTTGCAAAATAAAAAAAATAAATTTGAAAAAAATAAGAATTAAACTTTATGGGATTTTTATGAATTGGGTACTAAAGCCCTACACGCACAGAAATTTTGTCAGTTTGAATCAAGAAACATGTTAATTACAGAAAACTATCATTGTTTATTAGAACAACAAACAGATTTAATCAGCTCAAACAACACATTTTATCATACCAACCGGAATGCTATTTGATTTGACAAACTGGTTTATCGTTCACGCGTTTCTTTTATTCAACGTGTAGGCATATTTCATAGTGTACGCCTCTGAAAATATTCTGCTTTGATGACAGTCGAAAACAAAATAAAATTCGTGGAAATCGTGTGAAAGTTGTTTTTTATCACGCAGTAATTATGGTCACTGAAAGGATGACAATGTTTTTAAGTGAGTATTTATCATATCATTGACACATTGGTACTAAACCACGACATAACCTTATATTTTCAGCAATCAAAAGCTGTATTTCATCAGATAATGGAAGCGTTAATTCGGTCTTTTTTCTTAGCAGACATGATACTCAAGGATTTAGATTTGGTAGGTAAACCACGGCTTTTTTTTTCCCTCGTTGACTTCAGTATGACCCTTGCTGCGATTGCCAACTTCAACAACAAAACCTTAGATCGGAAATTTCCATATCGAAATAATTGACTTACCTAGATAGAAATAAATAAATAACACTTCTCGTTTGATAAAATAAATTTAAATAAACATGACATTCATAGGAACAACAAAAACACAAAAATTATGTATTAAATCAACAATCTTGAAATTTCTTTCAACCCAACGTGAGGTTTGTTTCAACTATCACGTTTATTAACTCATCCATCATGATTATTGAAATTATAAACACAACACATTTTGATGGCAACAATCACGTTTATCAAAACCCACAAACATGTTAGGTTGAATCTGGCAAACATGTTTGCTGGCCCTGAGATGACAATCATGTTTGTGGGATGCACCCAACATTTTGCCAGGATTACAATCGGATTTTTCTGCGTGTATGTCACTTGTTATGAACAAAAAAAAAACATTTTAATGCAAAAAAAATATTGACAAGACAACATTTTTCCGATGGATCAACTATGGTCCCCTTGGAACGAACTGTCAAGTAGGAGTTTTTCTGTCAAGAAGGACTGCGAGGTTAATTTTTCAAAATTAATTTAATAATCCATTTTTAACTCTTTGTGGTCGTACAAAGGGTCATTGTACTCAGAAAAATAAGATTTATCGCTGTGAACAATAATATCAGCAATCTGAGCTTCATTTTAGGACCCAATTCAAGAATTTCAGGATTTGAACTAAATAATTTGGGAATAGCGTCCTAAAGCCCTATATAACTTTTTATGTACAACGGTAAAAAAACATGATAAAAAACCATTTTTTATCACTTATTTTTACTTAAATGCAAAAAAAATATTAAAATACAAGACAACGTTTAACGATGGATCAACTATGGTCGCCTTGGAACGAGCTGTCAAGTAGGATGCTTTCTGTCAAGAAGGGCCGTGATGTTTTTTTTTTTAAATTTAATTTAAAAACTATTTTAAATCCTTTGCGGTCCTACAAAGGGTCATTGTATTCAGAAAAAATAGCTTTATCGTTGTGAACATTAATACCAGAAATTTAAGCTTCATTTTAAAAGCCAATTCAATTGTAATGAATATTAAAATATAAAAAAAAGAATACCAACTATTCTTGACAGCGTTTCTTCAAGCTCCGAACTTAGCATAAAAAGTGAAACCTTTTTCATTTATTTTTTATTTTGGCACTTTTTTGTTTAAAACCAATAAATATCCTAGAAACCAACTTTCGAAACATTAAATAAAGACGTCATCATAACTATCAAATCAAAATAACTGTGATAAGATTAAAATACGTTTATTCAACCATAAAAATAGATCACTATTTATTTTAGATATTATCTTCTGAAAAAACAAATTGCTCAAGAATTCGTCGATTCCCCACACCTCCGTGTCGAACCAGAAAAAAAATATCTGCAAATCAAATCTTAACTTTTGATAACATTCGATTTATTGGAAAAACTTTCACAGCAATTAAAAAAAAACTTCTTGGGTGAAAACAAATTAAAAACAATTAATATGACAACGACTCTGATTGATAACACAGCAACAAACGCGTGCGCGCTGGCACGCACTCGAACGTGACTTTTTTTCTCTCTGGCGACACGAAGGTATGCGGAACCTACCCACTAAATCTGCTGCAAGCGATCCTCGATCGCTTTCAAACAAGTTCCCTGTGGAAAAGGTACAGTTTTTTCGGTTTTTAAAGTAACACACAATTTTATCAGTAGTTGGACATTCACAACACGTTGGGGAACTGGGACGACACGGACAGATAACGCGCACCCGCCAATATTAGATTGTTTCGAAAGTTGTTAAAAGTGATAAGAACGACGCAATCGCGCTCGCGTAGGTACGTGTTTGAGGAGATTTCGGAACCAATAAAAACATTAATGGGTGCAACCGCTTTTCGATAAGTTCAACTGCGAGATAAATTATTGCTTTTTATTAGTTTTAAATAGTATCATGCTTACAACTTATCTTACAAGAAGCAATTTATACTCTACAAAAAAGCGCACTTGTTCGAACTTTGCCGAGCTTGGCTCCGTTTCTCCCTCTGTTTTGTGAAATTAAACTTTAAACTCTCTCTCTCTCAAACACGTACCGCACGAGTGGCTTCACCGGAAGTAAGAGAAAGTAAACACCGCAGGCCCCCTCCTCCTCCTCCTCCTCACTCAAAGTTGGCAATAATTACCATCATCCCGACGCCGGCCAGCAGGGCGGCAATTTCCTTCAGCGATTGCATCAGCTTGGTGGACTCCTCGAGCAGTTCCGGAATGACGGAAACGGTCGCGATATAGATGAAGCCACCGGCGGTAAACGGCAGCACCCACGATTCGGCCGCATCGCTTCCACTGCCGAGCAGGGCCAGCACGGTTCCGGCCAGCGCCCCGACGGCCGTGGTCAGCTGCAGCAGCATCGCCTTCCGCTTCGAACAGCCCGATTTGACCAGGATCGCAAAGTCTCCAATCTCGTGCGGAACCTCGTGCAGCAGGATCGTGATGGTCGTGACGATTCCGATGCTGTTTCCGGCCAGATAGGAAGCGCCGATTGCGAGGCCATCGGTAAAGTTGTGGGTAAAGTCGGCGGCCAGGTTCAGATAGCCGGCGATTTTGATGTCCTCCTTTTTGGGTTCCTTCTTGACGGCCTTGCCCTTGGCTTTGGCCGCTTCGGCCACTTCCTTTTTACTCTTCTTGTCACCCTGCTTGGCGTCCTTCTTCGACGGAGATGGCGGCGGAGTTGTCTGGAAAAAAAAACATCCGTGAAAATTAGCAGCCTAATTGCCATATCAATCGGCGCACTTACCTTCGCCTTCTTAGCGGCCGACCCTCCATGACTATGGCCGTGCCCCCCTGGGGAATCCTTCTTGATCAACCGAACGCCCTTCTCCACAGCCAAAAACGCAATAATCCCAGCCAGAACCCACAATCCAACGCGCATATCGTGGCCGTGACCTTCCTCACCGTGCGAGTGCCCATGCGAATGACCGTGATCGTGACCCTCACCACCGTGATGGTGATGCGGCTGGATGGCATGCGGAATCAGATGTAGAAACGCGTCGCCCAGCAGGCCACCGGAGGCGAACGCCAGCAGGGTCTTCAGCCGCGGTTGCATCTCCTCGGTGTTGTCCAGCGGGATGGCAAACAGAATGAAGAAGGGAGCGGCGCTGATTAGGAGCGTTGAGCTGAGCGAGTGCACCCAGATGTAGAAGGTGTCCGGTTTGGGTTTCGTTGGCGACTTCTGGTCACCCTCATGGTGGTGATCGTGCTCGTGATGATCGTGTCCGTGATGGTGGGCGGCGGCTTCCTCGTTGGCTTGTTGCGAGTACTGCAAGGAATAAAGAGGCAGGGTAAAATTAGTTTAAAAAAAATATGCAGAAATTTATGACCTAAACCATGGTGATAAATGATCATAAGATTGATGTGATCAGAAATCACTCACTCAGTGCTGTCATGATTCGCAAGCAGCAAGTTATTGGATCGCTTCACAAAGCTATTCAAATATGATTCAAACTTAGCAGATCGTCGACTGTTTTGAATCAGCTTGGAGCGAAAATAGCGCAATCGGCCTGTGAGAGCCAATCTGAGTCTGAGCCGATCAGAGAGAGAGAGAACGAGAGAGGGAGAGCAGAAAAAAAGAGTGTATAGGTCTGGTCAGGGTTGCCACGTCATTCGTCACTTATTCATGCCAGATAAATTCATCAGATTTTCAGTTTTTGGTCGATTTTGAATTAATTTTTGATCAAAATGACTAATTCTATTTATTTTTTCAGTTTAGTTCATTAAAGTTCAAATTGAATTTAACACTTTCGAAACACCGGAACGAATTTTAAGATGATGGATTTAAAATTTTCTCTAACAAAAAGTTTATATTTTCACTTTTTCCCCATTTGTTACTTACACATTTTTACTTGCAAGATTTTACCAATTTTTTTTTCGGCACTTGCCCAGAGTTTTTAATCTTTGACCTGACAACCCTGTGTCTGGTAGTGATTAACTATAGGAATCCATCAGAATAGATTTGCGTCGCGTCCGATTTTTGTCCGCGAATGAAGGGGAAGATTTTAAGTAAAGGTCCTGATTGCTCAAAAAAAAAAAACTCATTCACTCGCGAGCACAAATCGTTTGTCTCTTCCACACTAATCGCTACTGAATACTCTCTCTTTTGCTCTATCTCTCTCACTCGAATCGGCTAGTACAGCGAATGGCTCAGAGAGGCTGATTGCGCTCTGTCGCTCAAAGCTGACTCAAAATAGTCTGCGATTAACTGCAAAATCGATAACTAGCGAGTCGTGTTCGCTCACGAATTGATGCGTGCTTCAGTCGGCTAAGATTCGTTCGGCGATAAGATAGTGATCTCTGATCTTAGTTATTTCTGATCTTTGTGTGTGTGTGTGTGTGGTCCAATCCAATACCCGCTAACCGGTAGCGAAATTATGGGAAAGTATAATTTGTATCAGACTTTGTACATGCCGAATGCTGATACAGCTTATCTCAGTCCCGGGTATTAGGTGGTGATAGCCCTCGCGCTGCTTCCAACGACCCATTTCAGAATGACAGAGCTCCTTGCTGTCCAATTCCGAGGTCGCTGGGCATTGTTCGGCCCCGCCTAAACATAGAAGCAAGCATCTGAAGGAAACTCGATCTATATTTAGACTTCCAATCCCCTCAGGCAAATCAGGGATCAGCGCGTATTTAATAATATGAGAAGAAGAGATAACATGTTTCAACACTACGGATCAATTCACTGCTAGAGTGTAAACCTTCTGATGGCCGACTGCTTAGCGTCCCAGACCACCACCAATCCAAAGGTGTGAGTTCGAATCCCACCTGATTCATTTTAGTTTTTATTCATATTCAAATTCCTGATTCCAAATTTCAAAGGTACCGACCGGGATTTGATCCCTGAACCTTCTGCTTGGGAGACAGAAGCCGTAACCATTAAGCCACGGAGCCGGTTTCTTAGTTATTTCTGATCTTTAAACCGAAAACCAGGAACCTTGCTTTTTGAGAACTTTCAGACTTTAGTCACAAGAAAAAACAAATTATTAAATTGAATAAAAATTAAAATTTCAAATAATTTGTTTGAACAAACAAGTGCATAAATAAAAAAATCTAAATATTAAAAAAATATATTTTATATGTAATATCAAAAAAACCAAAAAAAAAAGAAACAAAAATTCAACAAATTTAAAAAAATATCGACGAAAAGTTTAAAAAAATTAAATCTAAAACTATTTTTTTTAAATTAAGAAATTGAAAAAAAAATTTATAAAATTTCGGGATTTTGTTTTTTTAATTCTGAATTTTTGAAATATTAATCCTGAATTTTTAAACTTCAAATCATGATTTTTTTTTAATTTCGAAATAATCTGGTACAAATTTTATTTAAAGTTTTTGTCAGTTGTTGTTATAACCTTTTTGCATTTGTAGGTGGGAATCAACTGTTGATTTTGAAGGTTAACAAGAGCTAAAAATGGAATAAATTTTATTGACTTCCCACAGTGGCAAAAAAAGGTTTTTTTTCTGTAAAAACTGTTGTTTTAAATAATCCAAAACGGCGGCAGAGGTATAAGAAGAAGAACTTAAAAATGTTAAACTTAACATTAAAACCAAGGTTTCACCATTTTGAAAAGTTACCATGGATTTTACAAGATGTAATCGCAAATAAACAATCCAAATTTAGAAAAACCAATTTCCTGATCATACCTTGTGGCCGGGACTCTCATCGTGATGGTGATGATGATGATGGCCGTGATGGTGGTCGTGCAGATGCTCGTCTTCGTAATGCTCGTTTGCCTGTTTCGAGTACTGAAAGGGGGAAAGAGTAAAATCACCCGCTAACACATCCGGCACCATCTGCTGGCCACAAACCTTAAAACTGGGACTCTCATCATGATGGTGGTGATGACCATGGTGGTCGTGGTCGTGCTCGTGCAGGTGCCCCCCGGCCATCGTCGGCAGGGACATCCACAGCATCACCAGGAACAGCCCGAGGGCGATGTAAACCCGGACGTTTTTCGAGTTCGATTCTTGTGGCTTGATGGCGACGACGGAGCGTCGCCCCCGCATCTTGGCGTGATCCATCGCCTCCGAAAAAGGTGGACAAGTTTGGAATCTGCCAAGCTGGTTTCCACGATGGCGCGCGGAACCGGAGAAAATATTTACACGTCACACTGATAACAATGAGGAGAAGGGAGCGGACGCGGCACAGATTTCACGACGGAGACGACGGCAGGACGAAGAATGCGATCTCTGACTTTTGTTGGTTGGATGCTTTCTGTTCTCTTCTTTTTGTTCTTGTTGTCGGCGCACCGGGTAACGGGAAAATGCGGTAGAGTGAGCGAGAAAGAAAATCAAACTGTCAAAATTTATGGCTTTTCAAAAGTGGGTGTGTTATGGGCCGTTACGTTTTAATGTAAAGTGATAGGGTGATCAGATGTTTTTTTTTATAATATTGAAAATTGAAAGGCATTTAGAAATTCCAGATTTTTTTTATCATCTAAACTCCAATGCTCGAGAAAAACGGGAAATTTGTATTTATATATAAACTACAGTGAAACCTCTTTTTACGTGGTGCGTTACGTTTTTCTAATTTGTCGATTTCTCTGGAACGACGCAACATTTTCGCAATCTTTTTAAAGGAATTTGTAGGTTTTGTGCAGATCTACAAAACGTTTTTTGAAGGTTTCAAAAATATTGTATGGTTTTAGAGAAATCGACGAAATAAAAAGCGTAACGCCACCGCGTAAAAAGAGGTTTCTCTGTACCCGTTTTTGTCAAGTCAACCACAACAGACCCGGGGGTCGTTAAAGTGGATAATTTTGCTTTTTACAAGTTCTCTAACTTGCGCTGCCGTTCTACGCATAATTGTCCCATGTTCAAATAAGTGCAACTGCGAAAACTTTTTTATTCATCTCCTAAATGGCAGCAAAAGGATTTACAAAACAATTTGACAATTCCGTATACTG
Organism: Culex pipiens pallens; assembly: GCF_016801865.2. NCBI lineage: Eukaryota > Metazoa > Arthropoda > Insecta > Diptera > Culicidae > Culex > Culex pipiens. Next base: position 30,904,574 of record NC_068938.1, on the reverse strand, counting down.
AAAGCCCGACCATGGTAATTTTAAGAACATTTGCTAAAAATGCTGCTTATTAAATTAACTGTGGCATTTCGGTAAAAGTAAACGCAAATATGGTAAAATGTACCACAAAATTGCATGGTAGGGGAAATATGCTCATTTTAATCACTTTAAGCCGTTCGACCAATTCTCATCACCATTGCCGTTTTCCGCTATTAAATCAACATTTTCAGATGTATCAACAATGGAAAGTTGCTTGCTCACTTTTATTTGAGCTATTTATTACTTTGGAACAATCAAAAACACTTTATGACAGCTGTAATTCACGATGAAAGTGTTGATAGGCCGATAATAGAAATAGGCTGAGAAAGGGTATACCCAAGTAACCATCCAGCACTAAAAGTAGTAATTGATCAGCACTAACAGCGCTTTACCTGCAGTGAATAACAGCTGAAGTGTTTTCAAAATTGTTGGAAAAGCGCTTTTATAGCAGATTTGCAGCTGAGTTTGGACTTTATATTTCTGTTTTAGAGCCGGGCCCCTACTGTCGCTGATCCGCCCTGCAAAACGTCAAAAAATTGAGATGCAAAAATGTTGTTATCTCTTTCTCTCTCGTCATCCTACCCCAGTTCTATTTTCGGTTTGTTTACAACTTCTTTACCGACATCGCTGATGGGAGGAAATGGCTGAGAGGGGGGAGAACAATTTATTTGATGAAATACTTTGTGATGGAGGCTTGATGCCGGGAACGAGGTTGTTGATGTTTTCGTTGGTCCATGCACGCTAGCCGGCTCGCCTTAATAAGCGGTGGGATGCGGGCGTAGTTTCAGCAGTATTTGTAAGTTGCGTTTCGTACTAAAATGTGCATCTCACTTTTGCTCGAGACAAATTAATCAAAAATGAGAGTTCAGGAACATCCTACAAGTCGCGCTCAAAATCCCGTTATTCTCTAAATTCCCGTCACACAATGTCATTAATCGGTGGATTATTTAATTTGGAGAAAAAACACTTGAGTTTGGGTTAAAATGTTTATTAATTGAGCTTATTTCATAATCACACGCAAGTTGACATCTTTTCACCAAAATTATCAGAACGAGATGGGCCGTCTAGCCATTTTGGTCTCGGGGCAGCCGGAGGTTCGCTAGTACATACCGTTAGCTAAATTTGTTGTCAAAATCCGGAATATCCATAGCAGCACAGACCTCCGTTAAAATCTGGAAAATTCCCTATTTTGGAAGTCCTTAGAAAGGGTGCTTTTTCCTATGCTTTTGCACGCTATAGATACTACAAATTGGTGGTTTTGTGTGCCCTGGAAGATATAAATTTATCAATCAATTATTGCAAACTGTTTATTCTGCTGTATACTTACAAAACAAGAAAAAAAATCCTTCCAGCTGCAATTTTACAGAGCTCGATTTTTATCGCCATGTTGATTTTGGTGTGTTTGCTTTTCAAGTAAGTGGAATGAGCGAGAGTTTTGTGGCATTTTGTTGTTTTACTCACTCGCTCTCTTTCACACTCACTCAAAACGGTAACCGTGCTGCCAGTTTTTTGAAAAAAATCATAACAGTGTTGCTGGTGACTGCAGGAAATCAGCTCTATTTTAGCTGTTGTCCGTGCAGTTGTTTTAGAGCTGTTTTGCTTTCATCTTAGCTGTTTTATGACAGATTTGCTGGGGTATGCTGTTTTGCAGCTTATTTATGATTTTTTTTAGTGCTGGATGGTTACTTGGGTAGTTCCCCTAGCAATTACAAAATCATTATTATTCTCTTCGTATTGGAGGGTTTAAATTACCAAACCGCTCTCGACATATTATCCGCGCACCACCATACCGAAGTGCGCATCTCTTCTGTTGCGCGAAAAAATCTGTTGCGCCGTACAAAAATGAGTACTTTTTCGTAAGCGTGTACATCAGCTTGTGGCGCAACAGGCTTTGACAGGTTGCGCTCGTATTTTGATTTTTGTCTGCCTTCACAATAGTAAAACTGACTGCGTTAATCAGTCAATCCAAGCACGGAATGTTTTTAGCAAAAATACGTCGGTGCGTGTTCTCAATTTAACCCTACAATATGGTAGCCACTACCATGGTTGGGTTTCCAGTGTAGTAACGTGAACTGTCACTTGATCAAAAGGGATAGACTGCTTGTTTACAATCGAAGATTCGCCCTATTGAACTGTTCCTATGGAATTGGGTCCTAAAATGAAGCTTAGATCGCTGATATTATTGTTTACAGCGATAAAGCTTATTTTTCTGAGTACAATGACCCTTTGTACGACCATAAAGGATTTAAAATGGATTTTTAAATCAATTTTGAAGAATTAACCTCGCGGTCCTTCTTGACAGAAAAGCTCCTGCTTGACAGCTCGTTCCAACGGGACCATAGTTGATCCATCGAAAAAATGTTGTCTTGTCAAAAAAAATTGCATTAAAATGAAAAAAAAAACTGATCAGAAATGGTTTTTAATCGAGTTTTTTACCGTTGTATATAAAAATTGACATAGGGCTTTAGTACCCAATTGGGTCCTAAAATTGAGCTTAATGTTGTGATATTATTGTTCACAACGATAAAGCTTATTTTTCTGAGTACAATGACCCTTTGTACGACCGCAGAGGATTTAAAATTGATTTTTAAATCAATTTCAAAAACTAACATCGTGGCCCTTCTTGACAGAAAAGGTCCTACTTGACCGCTCGTTCCAAGGGAACCATATTTGATCCATTGAAAAAATGTTGTCTTGTCAATTTATTTATTTTTGTGTTAAAATGAACAATGTGATCAGAAATGGTTTTTAATTGTGTTTTCTACCGTTGTACATATTGCGCTTATTGAGAAAAAATCAATAACAACTTTTGAATTTTTGAATTTTGAAATTTTAGAATTTTTAAATTTTGAAATTTTTGAATATTTGATATTTTGAATTTTTAAATTTTTAAATCATACACAAGAGCAGACATACAAAAATCTCCAAAACACGCATTCAATACTTTGCCCCCGGCTTGCCGGTACTTGTCGGGTATCAGAAAATGAGTACCCGACAGGTACCGACAAATATTTTTCTTCTACAGATGAACTTGAGATCAAATATGATACCGTTTGCTACGCGCGGTGGGAGACTCGGGGGGCAAACTCGTGAGCAAATTTGGTGGGAATCAAATCGGGTAGCAAATTGTTTAACTTTCGACATTTGAAATTCTTTAAAATTTTCAATAGGATTAAAAAGTTTAATAAACTTTTAGCATTTCTAGGCATGAATCAACACATAATTATTGATTTTGAAGGTAAACGAGAGCAAAAAAATGATAAAAACCCATATATGTCCCCCTCGGTGGACTTGTTTCGGTGGCAAATTTGCTACCCTAGCGGTGGGGATGACGGAGTTTTTTCAAGGTGGCAAATTTGATCTCGGTATTCATATTATCCGCGCACCACCATACCGAAGTGCGCATCTCTTCTGTTGCGCGAAAAAATCTGTTGCGCCGTACAAAAATTGAGTGGTGTGTCGTAAGCGTGTACATCAGCCCGTGGCGCAACAGGCTTTGACAGGTTGCGCTCGTATTTTGATTTTTGTCTGCCTTCACAATAAGCCAGGTGCAAATTTGATTTGCACTCCAGCAATAACTATCAATTGAACAATCACAATGCTTGACCTGATGCACATTATATACGTTTACAGCAAACGAACAGACTATCGTAATCAATAAAACAACAAATTAAATACAAAACAAATAAAATTGAATTTTAAATGCTATAAAACGTAGTCCAGCATCAAATAACACCCGACTGTCAGTAGAGCTGTGCCCCTCTCTGTGTTACAAAACAGTAACGTTCCGTAACACACCAGGTGGAATCTCGCGGCTCGCTGGCGTTACAAAACAAAATTTTCAAATTCCTCCCGCTGGCCGCGGCGCACGGTTGTTGACAGTTGATGCACTTTACCGTTCGTTCGTCCTCGCGAGTGCGCGATCGAAAAATTGAATTTTATCGGGATATTTCGGAACGTTTACGCGACAAATGTGTTTGATCAGTGGTGCAACGAAAATGGGTCGTGATTATTGAATAAAAGCAAGAATAAAAACTTAAGCGTCGCGAGTGAACACCGCCGTAAACATGTCGCGCTTTTACACACCAAAGTCAACGCCAAACCGGTTCGAAACACCGATCGGATCGCCGGCGCGACCAACTCCGACCCCGCGGTCCCACGTTCCGAAAGCGACTGCGAGCACTTCCGGGCTGGGGGGAACGCGCTACCAGATGAACGCATCGAGCAGTGAGAGTTTGAGTTCCGCCTCTTCGTCTAACTTTATGACGCCGAAGAATCCGGCCGCGCTGTTTGCCGCGACCAAGTCCAAGTCCTCGACGGCGCTGAACAGCGCTCGGACGCCGTCCTCGTTGTTTAGGGGGACGCCGACGGGGGGAGTTCCTGGTGGTTCGTGTTATGGGACGCCGAGATGGAACGGGGTTTCGAAGATGAGGGCGCCGGCGGCGGTGGCGGAACGAACCCCGGAATGCTACTCGAAGGTGTCGCTGGAGAGTCCGCTGGTGGGGAGGAAGTCGAGGAAGTTGGATGATTCCATTAGGAAGGATGGTTATGGCGGAGAGATTAGTAACTTGAAGGTTGCGGTGAGGATTAGACCGCTGTCGGCGAAGGAATGCGTGGAATCGGTGGCGAATGTGGTGAAGGTGAAAGAGAACGAGGTGATTGTCAATGCGGGGAACACGGCGGACAATACGGCCGGGGTGGAGCACTGCTTTCAGTACGATCATGCGTTTTGGTCTTGCAACGCGGAACATCCGTCCTATGTGGACCAACCGACGGTTTATCGCGGGTTGATGAAGCCGCTGCTGGACAAGGCGTTCGAGGGTTACAACGCGTGTCTGTTCGCGTACGGCCAGACCGGATCCGGCAAGAGCTACAGCATGATGGGCATGGATTCGGACGATTTGACAATCAACCAGGAAGCCGGTATAATCCCGCGGTTCTGCCAGGAACTGTTCCACAGAATCGATTCCATCAAGGACAAAATCCAGGCGGAAGTCGAAGTAAGTTATTTCGAAATCTACAACGAAAAAATACACGACCTGCTGGCGGTTTCCGCCACGGACGGCGTCTTTGCCGTAACCTCCGCCAACGCCGGCAAGAAACCTCCCCTCAAAGTCCGCGAGCATCCCGTTTGGGGCCCGTACGTGGTCGATCTCAGCACGCACCCCGTCGATTCGCACTCGGCGCTCCGCAACTGGCTCGCCGTCGGCAACAGCCAACGCGCCACGGCCGCCACCGGAATGAACGACAAAAGTTCCCGCTCGCACTCGATCTTCTCCGTCGTGCTGAACCTCTCGGAAGCCGTCTCGTCCGAGGACAGCGAGGGCAAACCGATCCATCAAACCAAGCGCGCCAAAATCAGCCTCGTCGATTTGGCCGGCTCGGAGCGGATTTCGCACACGTGCGCCAGCGGCGATCGCCTCAAGGAGGGCGTCAGCATCAACAAGAGTCTGCTCACGCTCGGGAAGGTCATCTCGTCGCTGGCCGAATCGAAGCGCAACACGGCCGCGTACATTCCCTACCGGGACTCGGTCCTAACCTGGCTGTTGAGGGTGAGTAAAACACTGGCTTCTACTGCGAATCACACTTTATTTAGTTCAAAATCAACATTTATGGTAGAATTCCGCCCATCAGTTGTCCCACCGGAAGCAGTCTCATCGTTCTACGGTGGCGTTTGCACTTGCAAAGCGTTGCGCATTTGATGCAGCATGGCTTCTTCTTTGTTGACTGAATGACACCGTTTACTGAAGAAGCTGAAATCAACGCAAATTCAGTAAAATTGAGGGGCATCACTTTCGATAAACCTTGACTTCTTACCGGACTGCTTCTTATCGGAGGCAAATAAGCGAGTCCACTTCATTTTTATTCGATTTTTTTTGGGTTCGAGCAAATCGAAGAATTACTCAGGATTTTATGCAACTGCAACAACTTCTGCTCATGGCAGTGTTTCGACAAAAAGTGAGAGGACAGTGTGAAGTTTGATAAGAGCAAAGTTCGCTTTACTGTTGCTTCTGCGAAAACCGCAAACTTTCTTTATCGCAGAGAGGGGTTTGGTTTGGTGGGGTTTGCATTCTGACTGTGGGTATCAATGACCAAGCATCCGCTAGGGTGTGGTGGAGAAGTTTTTGACCTTAGGAAGAGAAACTATTCTTTGTCTAAATAATGATAACATTTAATTTCAAATTTTAAAACTTTTTGATTAAAAAAAATGGCAAACATTACAGATTTGATCAAATCGAGTTCCCTTAGTTGCCCTTACGTGAAATTTCGTAAAATCCTTAAATTGAATCAAGAAACACTTTTTGAAGTTTTCAAGCAGACAATTTTACAAGTTTTTATTTTTTTAACATCGAAAATCAAACTTATTGTTTCCGAGATGTCGCTAGTTGGAAAATGAAGGTTTATAAGATAACTCCACAAAATTTGAACTTTTAGAGGTTTTATTTTAGCAATTATCAGTTCGATCAACAAAATCAAAAGAGAAAATTGTTAATAACTTTTTAAGTTATTCGAAAATATTTTTTAAAATTATTTTTCCTTCATAAATTGTTTTTAAAATGCAAAAAAGTGAACTTATTTTTTATTTCACATAAAAAATTATTTGAAAATAGTGCATGTTATCAGAAAATGTGGGATCGAGCATAAATTACGTAGCCTTCAAATTTTAAATAAACACCTCCCCCCCGCCCCCTCAATTCTTTTTCTCCATATAAAATTTTAACTTTTTGTATGGAGCGTGGTTTTTCGCCAGACCCAAGCCTCCTTCCGCAAAAGGCCACGTGGTTTATGCACGAGCCCTAATATTAGTTTAGGCAATAAGGTAAAAAAAGAAGATATTTTCAACACTATTCGTACATTTATTCAACGAGAATCACCGATTGCAAATTTTGATTTTGCATCAACGCATTTTCTTCGGAATTTAGTTTAACAAATTTTAATTTTGTTTTCTCCAAAGATTTTTGTTTTCCAAAAATCATATCTCTGGTACCAGATCACCAAAGTAAACTCAGGCGCAAAATATGTATTTTTTAAGTCCTCTAAAAAAAACTCATAAAATTTAGAAAATAATTAATGGGTTTTTGCAATTCTATTTTTTAAAGTGATAAAACTTTTCCAAAGACACCAAACCGAACAAAAAATCCCTTCTCAAGACACAGATTTTCGAATATTCACATGCCCATTATATATGACCAGCACACACAATTGTATGGAGCTTTGTTTTGGTGAACTATTGACACTAAGTGGCTTCTTCGGTCCCCAAAAAGTTTGAGCCAAATAAAAAAAAAATACAAAATTAAATCTCTCGAAAAAATGAGAAATTCTACAGATTAACTCAAATAAGGGAAATAAACCCATTACCACCACTCTAAGCGGTGGTGTCTGAATGATGCTCGTTAATCCGGTGTGTTCCTTGAAATTTACTTAAACCAACTACACTAACCATTAGAGCAGTTTTTTGTGATATTTCTGTTTGAATAGACTTTTAACAAAAGTTTTTCCTATTCCTCTTAAAAGCAATTTACAAAAAAAAAATCCAAAGTCTATTATAGTCAGACGAGACTGCACTGAAGCAATGGCAATTTCTATTATCGATCGAGTTCAAGTGCTGCCAGCTCATATCATTCGTACACAACTTAAAGGTACTACATATTTTAATAGAATGTCTCCTGGCATCACTGGCATCACCTTACACGCGCTACTGGTATTTGCCTTCGTTTCTCGCTCCTTTTTCGTCAGCTTTCGACGAGAATAGGTACAATGTCAAGTGACTCAGGGCGTTTGTTTTTTTGTTAGCGCTTGCTAATTATGTAACCAGTTTGGGATTACTTTTCACGTGAATAGCTAAAGCATGTGCAAAAGAATATATTGCCGGTAGTTGGAGGCAATTTTATATCTTTAGCCAGGGGGGCGACATCTATATCTCATTACAGGCAGCTCGCCCGTAGCCAACACAAGCTGTCAACTTCGGCACCAGAACAAAAGGGAAATGTCAACTTCGGCTCCAGCACAAAAGAACAGCTGTTCGTTACGGAACCAAAACAAAGCAACTGCGCACTGTAAAAAAAAGTACAAAAACTGCAGGCATAAAATGGAAATAAAGTAATTATTGTTTCTATGTAAAATTTTACCGCAATGTACGTTTAAAAGTTAGTGTATGTTTGTGAGGCAATTTTTTTAATTTTTTTTGCAAAATAAACTTCTAAAGTTGGGATTATTAAGCACACATCGGGCCGATGACCTCATTTAAAGTTGTACTTTTATCACATGAAACGTTTAACTGAACTACTGTGTAATTTGACTTTTACTAAAGTAATTCTTATAACAAAAATTGAATTATTAAAAAAAGAAATATTTGTGTTTTCACTGTGCGCAGTTTGCGCGCGTTATCAATCTCAATCACCCAAGATGGCTGCCGTTAGCATCCCCCTGTCTTTAGCGCTGTGAAAACGTTAGAAGTGAAAATTTGGTTATGGCAACTTTCATTAAGTAGTTGAGCTCTCATCTTATGTGTTAATGTGTGCAATCAAAGTGATGCGAAATTGTGCACTGACGAGAATATATTTATTTCCCATAACTCGTTTTAATATTTACATAGACTTATTTACTATTCAGGTTTTTACCACACTGGAAAAAATATTCTATTTTTGATGAAGCGCTGGTAGCACTGCTCGTGAGAGTTCGGACATTATTTTTACTCCGCGTCTTTTTGTATTTTTTGCTTGTTTCGGTCCATAAAATATGTATAAAAGTGACGATAATGGTTAATAACAACGCGTTGTAGTGGAAGAATATCGAGTTCTAAGGATTTCCCTTGAATTTCGTCGAAAAAAGACAGTTTTGTGTATCGGCCCAGCAGTGGTTTTGTTTTTGTTTTTTTTTCATCTACGGGAGCTTTCGCGCGGTCCCACCTAGCGACGTTCGTTTTCTTTTGTTCCCACGGGAGCTGTCAAAAAGCTCGCGCGCTCGGGCGGTTGTTGCAGGAGAGCTTTTAGGCCGGGTTGCCAAATAAACGGTAGAGGAATCTGTAAATCAGATTTGGCAACGGTTAGGTTTTGTCACAGACTTTTCCAACGGTTTGTGCGTGCCGCGATAATTTTGTTTTAAGGTGAAATTTGTATGTTTTGAGGTCGAACCAGTTTTTGTTCGTGGTCTTGTTTACCACAAGATGACTAGGACGACAGGATGTGTTCCGAAGCAGCATGAGGAAGCTCAAACTGCTCGTGATTGAGGACCCGCAGCTGGAAGACCGAAGCTGCAAAAAGGACTAAAGGATGTTTCAGAAAATTGGTGAGATCTATCCAAACTGAATCTTTCAATTGTTGCATACTTTCTGATCATTATTAAATACGCGCTAATCCCTGTTTTGCATTATGGGATTGGAAGTTTAAAGATAGATCGAGAGTCCTTCTGATTCTTGCTTCTATGTTTAGGCGGGGCCAGACAATGCCCAATGACCTCGGAATTGGACCGCAAGGAGCACTGTCATTCTGAAATGGGTCATTGGAAGCAGCGCGAGGGCTATCACCACCTAATACCCGGGACTGAGATAAGCTGTATCAGCATAAACAAAGCCTGATACAAATTATACTTTCCCATAATTTCGCTGCCGGCCAGCGGGTATTGGATTGGACCACACACACACACACACTGGAAAAAAATATTCTATTTTCAGTTATGAGTTAAGCCCATACATCCAATTGAAACGCTGTCAAAGGCAAACTTATGGGAAATTGGACAAGTCTGTCATATAGAAATCGCCAAAAACCACCAAAAACCCTATTTTTTCAACATTTATAAAAACGCTGTATCTTCACAAGGATTGGACATAGGACAATGGTTAATATGGAGACTTTTATGTAAAATTGTCTGGGGAATCGATTCCCACTATCGGTTTTTGAAAATTTTGAAGTTTAGACCACTTTTCAAAAAAACAGTTTTAGTAAATGATTTTTGTATTTTTTTAGGAGAGACATACCATCCTGCATTCTTCGTGAGTCTTTTTGTTACATTTTAGGCTATTTCCTCAAAAACGTTGATCGAAAAAAAAGTCGTGACATCACCTTTAAATTTAACTTTTAAACTTAAAAATTGAAAAATCTCATGGAAGTGGCGTGTATTTTTCTTTCAGTGTATTTTTTCAGAAAGCCCGTCCAATTTCCTACAAGTTTGTCTTTGACCACTTTTTGATACGATGCAACGGCTTCGAGATATAGAAATTTTTAAATTACAAAATACAAAAATATTTAAGTAACTTACGCCCTTCTCAAATGTAATTTTTGAGTACAATTGGCTCCATATACACAAAAATAAGCCTAGGATGACATGTTTAAAAAATTTCATTGAATTCGGAGAGGGTCGGGTACAAAATTACCAGAAAAATTCCAGATTTGAGCTGGAATTGCTCCATAGCAAAATAAATGTTTTTTGTTATATTTTTATTCTCAACTTTTCAGATTAATAAACTTGTATGAGATAAGAAGTAAGATATAAATTGTGATTTAACTGTAAAAATTAGTTTAAGTTTTGTACAAAACAAAACAAGCCTTGTAGAATATTTTACATTAAAAATTATCAAACACAGCTCGCATTGTTGTATTTAATATCCTTCTAGACCAGACGCCACAAAATATTTGTCTTTCACAGAAAACTTTATGCGCTTATCGAAATATTCTAGATTTCGGTGGTTACAGTGTTCAAAGGTAAACAATTTGTGTTGTTTGTGTGCAAGTAACCATAACAAAAAATAAAAATTGAACAGGCCAGACCTACTGCCTAAAGTTTACCGCAAAAATTATTCATTGAATTCGATTTATTATACAGGTAGGTATTATTATAAATAGGGCCACCATATTTCTTTCACGATCGAACGTTGAAACACTGTTCACTCATAATAATATAATGCTGCTTTTATTCCAATAAGTATATGCATCCAAAAACAATGTTTGAACAATTGGTGCAGCACAGTTCTAAGCGCTATCTTAGTTTAGCTAGAGTTAGTTTCACTAACAATACAACGAATACAATCCTCACACAGAAGGGGAGGGGTGTGGTATAATATATACTTGTTTCATTTGTATGATTGATTTTTTAATATTCATGTATAAGGTAAATATGTAGTAAAAAAAGTAAAGAAAACACAACTTGACCGAAGGCAGCCACTTTGAATTAGCTTGTTATTTTGTTCGCTTCTCAAAAAAACATCAAAACCAAAAAACAGTTAAGCGTAACTGACTAACAAGAAATGCGTTCTGAAGCAGTATTTTTTTTCTTTCTCTCAACGATTCTTTGTTCGTTTTGTGTGTTTTCAATTCTCAAAAGAAACCACGACTTAGTTTGAGTTGCATTGATGAATGTTGATTCTGATTTGTGTATTATGGTTGAAAAGACGAAAGGTGCTGCTACTACGTTCTCTCTCTCTCTCTTTCGCTTCTTTTCTTCTTTGAAGATATCAGTCTTGTTTTCAACGATTGGGTTTTTTATTTCATTTCTCTGCAAAGCCAATCCTACGCTCCGATTTTCTATTCAACGAAACTGTTTCGTTCAACTGCCTTTCGCTTCAATCACTTTAAGCCGTTGAAGCTTTCCTTAAGCATCTCTTGGAGATTAGCAATTCGTAGTGGCTCTCCTTAATCCTTTCACTTTTCTTTTAAAGGGGAGGGGGAGGTCTTACTTCTAGATCCTTAACGCTACTAAATATTTTGATTTTGTGTAAACCACGATGAATTTAAAGAAAAAAACCGAATCTCTCACTTGGCCTCGCAGCCACTGTCCTGGGACTGCTGCCGGCCATAGCCACCGGACTCGTGCCGATGGTGGTGATGGTTGTGCTGCTGCTCTCCGGTGGCCAGCTCCGCCGCGCTGGGACTGCCCGACGGGGACGACGAGCAGGACGAGGAGGACGCACCCTCCCCAAAGTCGTCCCGCAACTCGGCCCCTTCGTCCTCCTCGGCGACGTCCTCGGAGATACTTTCGGTGGTGATCCGTTGGCCCCGTTTGCGCATGTAGGCTCCCAGGGGGCGCTTCTTCTGCTCCTTGCAGAACGGGCACGAGTCCTTCGAGGATTTGCCCTTGGACTTGCCTGGCGTGGGGGGAAGAACCGGAGAAGAGATAAAATTCGTTAGACCAAGAGTTGATAAATATTGTGCTGTTGAAATTAAATTCCTAGTGGACGGAATCACATGAGGATGCTTTGACGGCGTTATCTAATCGCCAGGCCACGTTTTGTTTGCCATGGCCAGTTAATGAGTGTGTTTGTGGTTAAGGTGCCACGTTGAACACGGAATCCAGACGACTATTTGTTTACAACAACAAACCGCAAAGACGAGTTTCTTTGTGCGCTGTACCGACGGGTTGTTGTTGCTGTTATGGGATATATTTCCGTAAGATTGTCATTCAACGGTGTATCCGTTGCAGAATCACGTGTGTTGCGAAAAGGTTTCCTGTACAAGTTAGTTTCATTGAGAAAAAAATGTTCAAACCTTCAAAGTAAAGTAAAAAACGCTGAACAAAAACAAATCCTACATAAGGGGTCTCGTGGCGCAGGGGTAGCGGCTTCGGCTGCCGATCCCGATGATGCTATGAGACGCGGGTTCGATTCCCGCCTTATCCACTGAGCTTCTATCGGATGGTGAAGTAAAACGTCGGTCCCGTTTTCTCCTGTCTCGTCAGAGGCGCTGGAGCAGAAATCCCACGTTAGAGGAAGGCCATGCCCCGGGGGCGTAGTGCCAATAGTTTCGTTTTTTTTTTACATAAGGGAAAAACACGTTTGTTTGGCAGGTTTAGGATTCCGTTCTAATTTCATCGAACTTGCTGATTTTGGCGATAAATACACTTTTTTACAAAACTTTTTTCTTTTCTCACAAAAGTGATGAGCGTGCTTTAGCATTTTTTAACATCGGATTTTTGACTGTGATCTATTATTTTTTTTTTTACTTTTTTATAGTAAATAATAGTTTCCACAATCCTTTGAAAATTTACAAAACTTTTTAAAACAGATAAAATAACAGCAAAAGCTTTATATGGGGAAGAATAGGGTTTGCAAAACTAAAACTTTTGAATGACATAAGCTGACAATTTAGGGGCCATCTATAAACCACGTCGACACTTTTTTTTTTATTTCAGAAGTTACAAATTAAAAAGTTTATTTTCGATAAATTTTTCTCAATGAGGATGGCAAAAACCAAACAAAATAATTAGATATAAAAATACCGAAAATTTAAGATACAAAACAAAAAACAAAAGTGAGTCTAAACGAGCTCCCAAATACGAAAATGAATTCAAACAAAAAATGTAGGGTTTTTGAGAGCTTAATAAACATTGAAACGATTTGTTTTGCGATCGATCAAACCAAACTTATCATATTTTATTTTAATGTCGATTTATTTTTACTAATTTTATTGCAATTGTTTTATAGTTTCTGAACAGATTTTTTTTTATGAAATAACGAGAATTTTAAAACTCAAATCACAAAGTTCTTTTAAAATTGAAGGTTTGATTTTGATTTTTCGATAATATTGTTTAAGAGGTTTCCAGTATCGAGGATTACTGATCAGTCAGATTTGAATTACCGTGATTACTGGCAATAAGTCACGGATTACTTTTGATTTCCTAGAATTACCTGAAATTACCAGAAACTGCACGGAATCGCTCAAAATTAATAAGAGAAAGGAATTAGAATGGAATTACTTATATATTATATTAAGTAATTCTGGATTACTGAAATACTTGCTCAAAATCCGAGTGCTTCCGGATTATCTACAATTGTGGTACGGTGCTCGAATGGGATGGTGGATGGTTAAAAAAAAGGTTTATCAACATTATTTTTCTAGCATTTATTTTTATTGTTTTTTTTTTTATCATTTTCAGTAGTGTGTTACCTCAATAAAGAATCAAAGAATTACCATAAATTACCATTATTATCAGGAATTACTGGCAAATTCCGGAATTCATTAATTACTTGCTTCAACTCCGAGGAATTCTACCCGATAAAATTTTAACTATGCTTACATAAATTTTATGAAATTGACTGATATAGCAAAAAAACCCAAATGATTGAGGAGAAAATTATGAACAATTTGAGTATATATTAGCTGGCGTCTTTTTGGCCCGAGTACGGTAAACAAATCATCACAAGATAAGTCATTTATTCACATATCGAGGCCAAACATTTCATTAGGACACAAAACCAAAAACCGCGATTTGAGCAAATAGCTGGCAAAAGTTTAAGTTGAAAATTTGTTTTAATTCTTATTTAAAAAAGAAGCTTGACTGATGGTATTTTTTACTGATGATACGATAAAACACATAATTATCCTCAACTCTGTCTTAATGCTTCTTAATTTATGTTGATTTTCTGTATAAAACTCGCAATTTTATAAAATCTCGTTATTAGGCCCTTTTAATTTTCCAACTGTTGTTCTTTCTAAATGCAATTTCGAAGAGAACTAAATTGGCACTAAAGCGCTGTCAACTGATTGTTTTTTTTAATGACGTTTATGAGTCCATTTAGTTTCATTTAGTTAGAAATAATGAGAAATTCAGAGATAATTTTGATAATTGGAAAAGTTTTGTTATAAAATGTTGTAGATAAGGTAAGTGAAACCTAAAATTGTTTCAATAGTGTACAGAACAGCAGCCGCGGGTGCAAATAAAATTGTGTAGTACGACGAAGTTTTTCTTTTGCAAAAATCCTTGGTTAAAAGTAAACCAAACTATGTTTTGAAGTGAATTAGTGTTAAGAATGTACGAAAAGTTCATTTTAAAACACAAAAAGTTCTTCAACTACGAAAAACTAACTAAAAAGAAAAGGGCACATTTGAACTTTTTTTTATTATTGTTATGCACTACACTACACTACATTACAATGTTTGTTCATTCACCCATTTTTATAAATTTCAATGTACCAAATTATGATTCCATCTAAGTACGACTTGAGTCTCGTGACATCAATTCTTATCAGATGCATCAAACAAACCTGTGGGAAAGCATAAACACATTGGCTCCCTCTCAGTTACTATCAGTTTCAAAGTTTCCCCCTGATGTTTGCACTAAACTTGACTTACGATGTACTTCTCGCACACTAAGCAATCGACTATGTAATCTTTTTCATAGATTGACTTGCCGGCTCCAACAAAAACCCGTCGCAAAGAAATCACTTTTGATGGGGAGGGGCCCCCGTTGATAAGAGATATTGCGCCAACCAGCGCGAGTGCAATCAGCGCTTTGCAGTTCTCCGGTGCAAAAGAGGGGCGCAATTCGTCTAGGTAAACAACAGAGTGGGCTTTTGATATGGCTACAATGTGTTTTGTGTAAATGATGCCGGTTAAACCAGGATGGAAACTGGAGAGGAAAATAATTCTCGCTGTAGAAAGTGACCTCTGTCGGAGGCCAATTGAAACGCAAAAAAATAAGCAAAATTCTTAATGGCCATTGCACGCGATAAGGAGTTGACTTTGAGGTGCGGGGACACACCCTTATCAAAATTGAACGCAAGAAATACTTTTTAATCTGAAATGCTTGTGCGACCCGACATAACGATTTATTACAAGCTCTTATCAACATTTGGGGAAGCAAAAAAAAATAATTAAGCAACGTTTACATTAAAATTGATGTGTGACTTTTCATCAGTGTAATAACTTCTAACCGACAATCATTTACGTTGACGCCGCCATTCTGTGCCGGGCTTAAGCGGGTCGCGTTTCACGCGGCGTTAAGATGAAAGATCCGCGCGCGCTGCCCGTTCGTGAGGTGAGAGTATATTTTTAGCCCGCCGAGACAGTCCCCGGTCGCCACCGGCAATCGTCACGAGTTTTAGTCACGTACACGTCTCGTTCTGTTTATTTTGAAGCACTTTTTCAATTATAAGTTGATTTGGCACACATTCGACAATTTTAGCGTACTTTTTCCTCTGATCGAACGAAGGTGTGACGTCGATTTTTTGCGAGTATGTGACAAAAGTATCAAATTAATGTGTTGATTTTTAACAGTGCAGTTTGAAGAAGCGAACTGCGCAACCGAGAAGTATGCCGCCGTCGTTTATCACTTATTTATTAGCTTGCGTTTTATCAAGATGGGATGCGACCGGTGCAAATGATAATGGGCATGGCAATAGCGAAGGATCACGTGATTAAGTTGGAGCCGAGTGCAATTGGGGAAGATTCTAATTAGAAGGAATTCTATTACCAGTAGAGTAACAAATTTTGAGTGGCAAATGTACTCACAACTCAACAGCACAACATCACTCAAATATTCAAATTACGTTTTTTTTTTCAATCTGCGATGCGAAAATAGCCTTTTATTGAATGCTAATTTGCGAGCCAATGATCAAACTATTTTATCTGACGACGTGCCTTCCAATCTGCAATGATACATAATAGGCTTTTTCTATTTCGATAAGGCTGGTACAAATTTTATTTGGAGAGAAAAAAAAAAGGTTTTAAAATTCCATTTCGTTTTTTTTTTAAATTTTGATGCAGGGACTGCTTTATACATTATTACAATAATGCTACTACCAAAAATATGCATAATATAAATTTTTTATGAAAATATTTTTTCCCTAAAGTTTTATGTCTTTTTCCGATCTGTGATGATTTTCACACAAAAATTTAGTTGCGCTATACAAACATTTTTCTAAAAATCAATTTTTTTATATGTTTAAGAAGAAAAAAATATGTAATCTTTTGAACATTGACACAATTCTACGAAAAAAACTTAATTTTTGAAAAACATAAAAAATCGCAAGAAAATTTATTTTGACTTTGTTTAGGTGTAAAATGAAATTTGCTGAAGAAAAATTTCTATAAATTTTAGAATTATACTACTAAAACATGTTTTTTTGTTGATTACGTGACCTTTTTTTTTACGTGTAAAAGTCATGACCAAGCTTGAACATATCTGCAATTTTTTTTTCGAATAGATCAGAAGAGAAAAACACACAAGAAAAACGAGGTTTTCTCAACATCATCAAAAATCTTCAAAAAAAAAAAAAAAAAAAAACATTGAATATTTAAGTGACTAAAACAAATATGTACCGTTTTTCAGCGTCAAAAAAGAAAGCATGGTGAAATTTTCCAAGTTCTTCTTTAAAAATTATAACTAACCTTAACATTTGATATGTTCCAAAATAAATGTTTTTGGACCTTTTCAAAATTAAAGGCATCTGCGAATTTTGATTAAAAAAATTTTGGGACATAATTGCCCTTTGTGCTTTTTCAGTAATACTCTTTTTTTAATTTCAGAAAAAAATAATCATTCAATAATCTTCTTTATTTTTTTTAATAATGAAAGAATTATAATTTTCAGTGACTCCTGAAATTTTGTGACGCTTGATGCCTAAATTAAAAAAAATCATATTCACCTAAATCCCTCTCATTGATATGATTAAATCTCTGCTAAAAATAACCTTCTAAATTCGTTGAAAACTGCCAACGCCAATCAAGCCTCTAAATTTAGTCCAACCATTTCTTCTCTTAATGTCCTAACCATTAAGTCGCAGCATCCATGCTGTTTTGGAGATTTGTGAATGACGTCAAGAGCAGATCCTGGCATATCAAACAAGTTTCTGCGTAGGTCGTTGAAACTTGCGGCGGTCCAAAAAGCATGTTTGGCGTACGTGACTCGTGGCATGCGGTGCGACTGTCTTGGTGGTGTGAAGATGATACAGCGAGAGGAGGATTTTCCACTTGTTGCTTGGCCACCCCCCATTGTGAGAGAGTTTCTCGTGGAAATGTTCATTCATCAATTGCGTTGGTGGTTGGTCGTTGTTGTGGTATTTTGCGACAAATTTATTTATTTTCAATTAAACATAGTTTCATTTGAAGTATTTTTTTTTCAAACGAATAAAATTGCAGAATAAATACATAGTACATAGTTCAAACATAAAATTTGTTTGTAATAACAAACTACAACACACCGGTGACATTCCCCCTGCAAGTACTATTTCAAGGATATCGCACCACCCACTCAACAGGGGGTGGCCATTGGCTTCACCAAACGCTGGGTGGTGGGAAATGGGACTGGCGGCGCCAAGCTGCTGTCAACCGTAATAACATATACTGTTCTAACTGGGTCACGACCGGATAAGGAGGAAATCGCGTGCAAGTGAAGGTGATTTTGTATCCTTTGTTTCAAAAACAATATTCGATGCGGTTGATGATAAGTTATGGTTTTATGACAAGCAAAAATCTCACGCTTCAAATGACGCAATTCTATAAGCCTCAAAGATTTCGTGCTCCCAAGTGTGATGTAATCCATATTCAATGCACACCGCTTGCTTGGTTACTGACCGGGCCTATTGTTGGAGGGGTGTTCCGGCGAAGGTCATGACTTGTTTTTGCGATTAGCGATCGTGAATTAATTAGGGTGTTTTTTTCTCTGGTTGCTGCTGCCTACCGGTTTATGATTGTTTACGCTTTTCGGTTGAACGGAATGCCAGGCCAGAGATTTCGAGCCTTTTGATATGTGCACACGATAATAAACAATATTTTGTTGTTGTTGTTTTTTTTCGTATCTTGCTCCGATAACCGGATTTGCGACGCTACGATGGATTCAAGTGAGGTATTTGTTGTGGAAAATAAGTCGGTTGAAAGTCAGAGTTGAATTTATTAGAAACTCTAAAATCTTTATTTAATAATTATCAAATTCACATAAAAAAAATGCTAAAATGAATTATTTACCAAATTTTTATCCATGCACAAAATTCTATGAAGCATTTAATTTCAGCTAAAAATTAATAGTACATAGAATAATAGTACATTTTCAAGCCAAACAAATTAATGAAAACATAAAAAAGTTGAGTAAGTTTTTTTTAGAAAAAGAAAAATAACAATAAGTCACGTTTGGAAACCCAACACCATTGAACCAGCCCTAATTCGTCCCTAACTGAATTTAACTACGCAAAAAGGCACACGCATTTTACCACAACAAACACTACACATGCAGTTTATTAATAGAAAAACCAACATTTTACGCACAGAGAAAAAAATGTTTAAATTGTATTTTTTTCTAAAAAAAAAAAAAAAAATGGAAAAATAGTTCAAATTTAATGTAATCTTAGGATTTGATGTGATTAGATTAAATTGTTAAGAATCGTTAAATTTTATAACTGTCTTCAAGAGACCAATACCGACCCCCTCAAGTGTGTCGACGTCAGCATCTTGGCCGCAATGGTGGGAGGGGGGCACCTTACGGCACCACGTGGAGCAGTCCGTGCTTGGTGGGGAAGACCACCCTACGACACCACACCACGCATTCGGTTGGCGGGAAATGTAAACCAGCCGACGTCGTGGGACGTGTTTTACTTCAACAAAAATAAAAACATTCTCTGGGTTTTTGCCAACCCGACTCAACGTCGTCGACTCGATGCAAAACAAGCCAATCGAGTTCGTAACCGGTTCGGGGCTCGACTCACAATGGTCGGCGTCGTGAATGTTGGACATAGTCTTAATGCACTCACGTTCTGCAACAAACAAAAAGAGTAAGGTCTGCCCTGAATGTCTGCGAATGTGCGGAATCCAAGTGGCTTAGATTGAGTGTAGTAGAGTTGGCCGAACTGATCAAACTTGGCAAAACCTGATGGTGCCAACGAACCTTGAAGAATCCAAGAACATCGCCATCTATTAATAGCACACCTGCTGCTGCCCAGCGTAATGATTGCTTCTGATCTATCTATCCAGTTTCCTTCCTAACCAACCATCTGTGGCGATGGAAGGAGGAATTGAGTGGAGTTGGTCGAGCGCACGGTTGTTGTTATGATTATTATTACTTTTAAAGCCGGGTCGGGTTATTTTGCGCGTTTGCTATTTTGATCGCGAAAAAACTGCGCCAAGGTTCAGAACACCATCACAAATATAATCCCAATTTGCACACGTGGTACATGTGTGGTGGATGTTGATGGAGCACTTGAGTTGTTCAACAACCACAAACACACATGGTCAATGAGTTCAGTGAGCGCAGCGGCTGGATACATTAACGCCAACACCGGTCTGGAGTGCGGGGTTTGCCCTGTTCCGATGCGATATATATGAGGTTTTGTGCAGTTGCCTTAGTGTGACGATGAAATAATAAAGAATTGAGTTGAAGAAAAGATATTTTTTTTGCAGAAACTGAAAAAAATGTTATAGGTAATTTTTGAAAATTTCCAAACTTCTACCATATGTTCAAGTTTGTGAATTTGAGAATTGTTTGGTTTTTAATTACTAGCACGTGTGTTTGGCAGGATTTCACATCTTTTGAAAAAATATTGCTTCCTAATTTCAATTGAGTTTCCTATTACTGGGCAATGCAGTCAAGACTGGATTATCCGAATTAATTGAATCTATGGATAAATTAATCAAGAAAATATATTTTTTTCGCTGCTTTATGTTGGAACGATGAGCTCAATCAACCACTCAAATTTAACTAATATGGAACTAGAATTTGACGTTTACAATGATAAAATATAAATAAATAAAAAATTCTTCATGATTTGATAATTAAAGTTCTTTTGAAACCTTCTGACAATCAAACTTCGAAAAGTAGAATTTTCGGATAATAGAGAGTAAACTGCGCTAAGAACTGCAATTTTCCCTTCTTTTTTTGAAAATTATTAGAGAATTTAGTACAGTCCAGACTCGATTATCCGAAGCCCCGATGGATAGAATTCGGATAATCGAATCATGACCAAAACAACTTTTTTTTATTTTCTTATTTTAAACATCAAATTCGAGTTCTGCAACCACAATTTAGTAAAATTTGAATATTTGATTGTATTTTACATTAAAAAATGCATTTTTTCAAAATGTTACCACTGCCGTTTTGGCCGCCATCTTGGATTTAAAAATTAAAGTAATTTTTTTCCGAGGCCTTTGGATAATTGAATCTGGACTGTAATAGTTTGTTCAATTGCTATGAATAAATAATATTTTAGAATATTACTGGTAATTTTTGATGGATTTTTTACAAATGGGTTGTTTTTTTTAGCAATAAACAAGTCATCGTAAAGAAATTTTTGCAACATTTTTGATTTTTCATGTTAATCTTGTTTCTAAACATAGATTTTGATTCTTTTCAAATGTAAGGGTTGAATTTTAAGCTATGTTCACTCGAATGATCGGTAAATTCCGAAAGCCTTTTTCAACAGTGATAATCCGGCCAATAATTGCTGTTGTCAGCTGAAAAATTAGGGTTGATTGAAAATCTCAAAAAAAAACTATGTTGTTCAAATTCAATTCTTTGCAAACCTAATTCAACATTGACCTTTATTAGTCTAATAAAACATCAAAAAATTAAAAAAAATAACAGTTTATAGGAATAAGATCTTCAGTAAAAAACAACATAAACGAAAACAAACATTTTTCTGAATTTGCTTATCACAACCTACAACTTTGCCGAAGACACCAATCATGATCAGAAAAAATCCGTCCCAAGATTTATGATTTATTCAAATTTTGCAACTCACCTACTCACAATTTTTTAAAACATTTTTGAATTTAAGTAAATGTAATGTACGATCTTCCTAACTTTTAAATAATCACATTATGAATAATAAGGTATATGAAAAATATAGTGTTTCAAAAATGCTTATTTTTTAGAATTTCTTTTAATAAATGCTGAAATAGTAGTTTATGCAACAAGTTGCAAAAAGCGGATTTTTTCAGCACGAGTCGTACATTTATCCAACGAGGTTCACCGAGTTGTATAAATACGACGAGTGCTGAAAAAATCAAGTTTTGCAACGAGTTCCATACAACATTTTTTGCAATTCCGAAAAATACCCATTGAGTGAAATTTTTAGTCAAATTTTCATGTATATTGTTAATATATCGTTTAAATAAAAAAAATGTTAAAAAGTGTTACTTTTCGAAACAAGTGCTGAAAAGTTCAATTTTTCAGCACCCATTTCTGTGCTGAAAAGAAGAACTTTTCAGAATTTATTTTGAAAAGTGTTGCTATTCGATTCTGTGATTTTTGGTACAGAAAAGTAGGCTATTTCGTCGTTCAAGAATGACAGGAAAAGTAAGTAGTTTCACGACGGAATTGCAAAAAAATATATTTAAAAACCAATTTAAAATAGTTTTCAAGATTTATTCAAATACTAAGCTTAGACTTTACCTCGTCTGTAACAATCTTGTAGGGGAGGTGGGGATAAGACGGCCATACTCTTGTTTTACTACTAAACTTGGTGAAAGTTACTAAAATATCTAAATTAGAAAACACCTTATGCTAAATAAGTCACTTTGAGCTTTTTTTGTAAAGCACATAAGGGATTTGTTAACAAAATTGTGATAAGCAAGAAAAATTTGCCTCAATCACCACAATCAGTAATATTTGTCATTTGCAAAAGTGCTTGGTTTATACACTGTTTTAGAACCTTTTTTACCGGTACTACACTAGAAAAAAATAATACACGGTAAAAAAAATTTGGTGATTTTTTTATTTAACTTTTTATCACTAAAACTTGATTTACAAAAAAACACTAGTTTTATTTTTTTTTATTTTTTTATATGTTTTAGAGGACATAAAATGCCAACTTTTCAGAAATTTCCAGGTTGTGCAAAAAATCATTGACCGAGTTATGAATTTTTTAATCAATACTGATTTTTTCAAAAAATCGAAATTTTGGTCGCAAAAATTTTTCAACTTCATTTTTCGATGTAAAACCTTTGCATGGCAATTTCTCAGCAGCTAAGGGTCGTATCAACAAAGTCTGAAAAAGCAAAATATAGAGAATTATCTCAGCTTTTCAAAAATATTTTTTTCAAAACTGGGCAAACATGTGCACTAATTATAAAAAATGAAAAACTGTGACTATTTTTAAAAAAGTCACTTAAATATGGCTATAACTTGAAAACGGTGCACTTTATCAAAATTTCACTAAAGTACTTTTTGATTGCAAATTTGATTTTACATCGAAAAATGAAGTTGAAAAATTTTTACGACCAAAATTACGATTTTTTGAAAAAATCAGTATTGATTAAAAAAATCATAACTCGGTCAATGATTTTTTGCACAACCTGAAAATTTCTGAAAAGTTGGCATTTTATGTCCTCTAAAACATATAAAAAAATAAAAAAAATTAAAAATAGTGTTTTTTTGTAAATCAAGTTTTAGTGATAAAAAGTTAAATAAAAAAATCACCAATTTTTTTTTACCGTGTAT
The DNA here is from genome assembly GCF_016801865.2 of Culex pipiens pallens. Taxonomy (NCBI): domain Eukaryota; kingdom Metazoa; phylum Arthropoda; class Insecta; order Diptera; family Culicidae; genus Culex; species Culex pipiens. Next base: position 30,881,420 of record NC_068938.1, on the reverse strand, counting down.
TATTTTTTTCCAGTGTAGTCTGTATCCATACCTACAACTTTGCCCAAGACACCAAATCGATCAAAAAATTCCTTCAAAAGATACAGATTTTTGAATTTTCATACATCATTTTTGTATGGACAGCTGCCAAATTTGTAGGAAAAATTATATGGACAAACTAATGATGCAAAATGGCTTCTTTGGGCATACCGAAGGCACCAAAAAAGTTTCAGTCGGATTAAAAAATACAAAAAAAAATCGAATGACCGAAATCCTAGAGAACTGCTCTGCTACGTTGCTTGGGTCGCTGTTCGTTTTATGCATCGCTAGCATACAATGACCGGTGTTATGGTATAACTGGGTCTGGCCTGTCTTTGAAATATACTTTTTTGTTCGCTGCGATGATTATTTATTGCGGCTGGAGTGGCTAGTTTTTGCCAAATCATTCAAAAAACTTACCTTTAGTAGGGGTGAAATCGGGTCAAAATGTTTTTTTTTTATGGGATTTGCAATATCTCAGGCTTTTCAGTGAAACTTAATTCTGTTAAAGGTTTGTGTAGGAGACATTCTAAATACGTTTGCTGAAAATCTCATATTCCAAGAACAAAACCTGTGTTTGTAGCAGCTATATTTGTTAGGGGTACGTATTTCACCAACAAAGATTTTTCAAAAATTCAACCTTGAGTATACTCTTTTAAAAGGGTCGATTCCTTTGAAAGAGTAACAGTGCTGAGTGACTTGTTTTGATTATTTCTTAGTATTAGTATTTTCAATTCAGAATGTAATGTCCTTAATAGTATTTGATACAAATATCAGGTTGTTTTGTATTTTTATTTTAGTTCTCTAAGTTGCAAAAAACAGTTTTTTCCTCGAGGAGAAAGGATTGAAAATGCTTTTTTTTTTAAATCAATTAAAAGTAAAGAAAAGTTTATTTTAAAGATCATACTCAGTTCGATCATTTTTATTAAAAAAATACTCCAACTACGATCTGTGCTAGGCTGGAGTTAAAAATAACGATTTATTTTGATTTTAAATAAGTTTTTAACCTTAGGGTGGCCCCCATCGTTTTAACCTCATCTCCCCTACGTACTGATTAGTTAATGTTTCAAGTTAGTAAAACACGGTTGATCAACAACGTTCAACTATCTGGGGAACACGAACTGGTTCGCTGCAGCCGCCTCACTTCATATCGCGTTTCCGTAGTGTAGCGGTTATCACGTCTGCTTCACACGCAGAAGGTCCCCGGTTCGAACCCGGGCGGAAACAGTACTTTTTTGTTGTTGAAATGCATTATGATTTTTTATGAATATAAGCTTCGACAAAAAGCCTTTATTCAACTTTTTTTTATCATGTTTTGTTATTTTGTTATCATAAAGTCACAATCATAATTTGGCTTATCAAATCAAATTACAGCGTTTATCTAACTCGCAAAACCTCTACGCAAATCTCCCCCCTGCTGGCGTTCATCAAGGGCACAATCCACAAATAGCAGTGCGGCCGGAGAGGGAACAAAAACACTTCCCCATCTAACAACCATCGCACGCCAGTGTCCTTGAGCCGCCGCAAAGCGTCAATGCATTACCTTGTCCAGCAACCGTCGACGACGTCTGGTTCCGCTGCTGTTGAATTCCTCCACCACTCTTTGGCGGACTGTTCAGCGTGTTCTCCAGCGTGCCGTAGGGGAACTTTTCGTAGTCCCGGTACAGCGGATTCCGGAAGGACCCATACTGGATACTATCGCTCATGTAGTACACATCCATCCTGAGGGAGTACGTTTTGGCGGCGGGGGCTATCGGGACAACCGGGGTGATGAAGCCAACGTGGGACTGGGCAACGTGCCTTTTTTGGGAACTTGTGGGACTTCGTCGGAGCTTACAGTTCTGAATGAAGTATCGTGTTACGGCAAATTCCTTCCGAGTACAACTCTGTCGCCGTGGTGATTCAACCTCTCTCTTTCTCTGTCTCTTACTACGAGCGGGAAGTGTAGTAAAAACACACAACTTGGTTGAGTTATTTCTGACGACCACCCCTTTGGTCAACAAAAACCTGATGGTCACAGCAAATGGCGCCTTAATCGGTCAACGACAACGGCAGTGTTTACTATTTTCTTCCTCTTTAACCACAAAAAACGGAGCTTTCCACTTGTTCCTCAGAGTTCAACTCACAATTTGAAGATATCAAAACAAAACTCTTCCTACACTTTTTGATTTCTCTGCTTACTGCACACGACTTCAGCTTCTACGAGCTCGGAGCACCGTTGATGATGGTTTCGCAAACGTTCGTCGAACCGAACTGAACCGACGGCGGAAAGTGAGTGGCGAGATATAGTGTAACCTGGGAATCTTCAACTTTAACTCAGCGAGCAACCGAACGAGCAACGAAACTCACGACCCAGTGTAATGCGTCGTCGCGTACAACCACCTCACCTCTATGTGTGTGGAGGCGCGTCGTACTTGGTGGGATGGTGTTTGTACGCGATTTTGTTTGTAAGAGTCGCGTGAGGGATTCCATGGCAGGTTGCAAAATTTTGATTAGTAAAAGATTGAAACGTACAAATTTTTGAGATTCTAAAATACTTTCGTGCTCCCGCTGTATCCACTCCAACGAATCGTCTTTGCGGTTAACTTTTCACAGTAGGCCTGGCCAGTGAGAAGAAGAATGTTGGCAAGCATTTTTCAGGGTGTTTCTGAAAGATTTGCTGAACGTTACAAAAATACTAAAACATTAGGGATTTAGATACCAACTTTTTTTTAAACAATTTAAAAAAAAAACAACGCAAATTCAAAAATTTGCCAACAAGTTGTGGAACTTTGCTGGTAAATAAGGCGAAACATTTTCGCTCACTTGTTCTCTCTCTCGCGCTCTTTTGGAAGCTACGTCTTGCCTCATGCGAGAGCGTTGGCCAACCCACCATACCATGTCTTTGACTGGTTTTGCTGCCCTCTCTGTATGGTTATTTTGTGGAGTGCGCGCCAAACGGTTTGATGGTGATGGATCTCCATACCGTGAAGGAGTGAGAATGTTTCGCTGTAGGGCGTGAAGTTGTGAGATGAGGTGCACCCAAATATATGATTGGGTCATAAATGGAACAAAATTTAAAAAAAACGAAAATATTTCTGAAATTTGCGTACAAAAGCCATTAAAATTTCGTTTCGGTTTTTTTGCTGAGGGACCATCCATAAACCACGTGGACACTTTAGGGGGGGGGGGGGGGTATGGCGATTGTCCACGATCCATACAAAAAAGATTTTTTTTGTATGGACAATTGTCCACGAAGGGGGGGGGGGGGTAAAAGATTCCCAAAAAAGTGTCCACGTGGTTTATGGATGGTCCCTGACGAATTTATAACTTTCCTCCCCACCAATCTTCAAAATTGTCTTTAAAATATCAGAGTGCATGAAAAGTTCTTACGAAAAGAAATATTTTTTACTGAAAAAGAAATTGCAATCGGTTGTAAACTAGTTTGAAAATATTATGTTTTTGCGTATTTGAAGAAATGGAACACCTGTAAACTTTTTTTTTACAAATTTCGAAAGTTTGAATTTGATTGATTGATTGAAAATATAAAATTTTACATCGGCATAAATTTATGAAGCATTTTTTTGTTACTGTTTTTTTTTATATCGTGAATTTAACTAATTTTGATATTAGGTTTTATATTTTTGTCTCTAAATTTTTGTTTGGCTCTTTACTTGACCATGGCCGAATCACTTCTATTCGGTCAAGAGTTATTTTAAAAATCCCAAAAGGAATAATTTTCGGAAAAAAGAATAAAGATGTCTTTTCTCTTATTTTTTCAAATAAAGATTTTTTTAAATTGTGTTTTTTTTTTAGCAGAAATTTTACTATTTTTATTTGTAAATCCGAATTTGAAATCGAAAAATTATCTACAGATTTTTGATAAAGTGCACCGTTTTTGTGGTACGGGCCGGCTCCGTGGCTTAATGATTACGGCTTCTGTCTCACAGGCAGAAGGTTCAGGGATCAAATCCCGGTCGGTACTTTTGAAATTTGGAATCATTAATTTGAACTTTGAATATGAACAAAAACGAAAATGAATCAGGTGGGATTCGAACTCACACCTTAGGATTGGTGGTCTGCAGCGATGGAATAATCATCATCAAAAGAAAATCATTGGACGTTAATCCAGAGAAAAAATCCAAAAGGAGCATGGCTCTCCTCTCTCGCGCACGAAAGATCGGTAAAAGGAGTCTAAAAAAAATCATCATCTTGATTATTCGGCGGAACATCTTATTCACTACTACACTTGCAAGTGTAACGTCAAACGTCGAAAAACGACCTGTCACATTTTGTAGATAGGCAATGTGTGTAAACAAAGTGAAATAAATATTTTTAAGTGGTGCTGACAAGGAAATTCACAAAAAATCATATTTTTTTGAAGAATTTCGGGAGCGATTTTCTTTTGCGTGATTTGCCTCCTCTCTCTTTCGCGGGTGAAGAAAGTTCGCTAGCGAAATTGATTTTTTTGCGATTATTCCATCCCTGGTGGTCTGGGACGCTAAGCAGTCGGCCATCAGAAGATTTACACTCTAGCAGTGAATTAATCCGTAGTGTTGAAACATGTTATCTTCTCATATTAATTACGCGCTGATCCCTGATTTGCCTGAGGGGATTGGAAGTCTAAATATAGATCGAGTTTCCTTCAGATGCTTGCTTCTATGTTGAGGCGGGGCCGAACAATGCCCAGCGACCTCGGAATTGGACCGCAAGGAGCTCTGTCATTCTGAAACGGGTCGTTGGAAGCAGTGCGAGGGCTATCACCACCTAATACCCGGGACTGAGATAAGTTGTATCAGCATTCGGCATATACCAAAGTCTGATACAAACTATACTTTCCCATAATTTCGCTACGGGTTAGCGGGTATTGGATTGGATTGGACCACATCCTTACAAATCACTGGAAAATAGGTTTGCCCGAAAACCGGTTGAAATTAACATTCCAACATTTTTGAGGGATTGGTCGATTGGGAGTTCATCTATATATATAAAAAATTTCGACGGTTTTGTTCGAATGCGAATCAGTTCAATACGGAGCGTCGGATCAAGGCGCTCTTTGTTGCGTTGGGTTCGTATAAGCCCAAGGAAGGTTCTTACGCCAAGAAATTTCCACTTTGGCCACTCAGGAACCGATTCCGGAAAATCTGCAGATTGTATGGAAAAAGTTGCGTAAAATCTAATTTTGATCATAGGAGGCTGAACAAGGAAAAAGCTTAAAACGTCAACAAACGAAAAAAGGAAAAGACGAAGTTTTTCGGGTAAAGCTTGTAAATTATAAATTCATAAATCATAAACTTATAGACATTTTGAATTTTTAAATGTTTAACACATTTTTTTATATTTTTTGCTTAGGCCGTTGCAAATATTTTCTGAAGTTTTTTTTTGAAGTCGCCCCCCTTCAAAATCGGTCCAAAAAATCAGGGGACAAAAAATATTTTTTCAAAAAAACATCATATTTTGAATGGAAAAAAAAGTCTAACGAACAAAAAAAAATTTGATTATTGCCGCCTAACCACCGCAGTGTAAAAATCAGCAAGTTGAACTGAAATTCTGCGTTGATTTGGCTGTCAACTTGGTTTGTTTTGAATATTTTCCAAAAAGTCAGCTGAAAACTCAAGCAACCTTTGACAACAGCCAAAAATTTGTTCTGCGGTTGTCATGCGGCTGTCATGTGACCATTATCTTGCGGTCGTATCACCGCGCGTGAACTCTAATTATTGACACCCGCAATAATATTTGAGATCGATCAAAAATATTTTATTTATTTTTTGTGAAATTTCGTTAAACAGTACTTCAAAAAAAAATTCGACAAAAAAATATTTCGCCAATACTTTGATATTTTGAAAACTAAAAATTGCAAAACATCTGGGCAAGTGTAAAATGCATTTTAAAACACTTTTTTTTTTTATTCAGATGTTAAACCAAAAAAAATATTTGCAGCAGCCCTAATTGTTCTATATGTTCTAGTCAACATCTAATTGTAAGAAAAACTTTTTTTTTAGCATCAATTTGGAGTTCATGACCCCAAATTATTCAAATTCTGTTGGTTGATTGCTTGTTACATTACGCAGCAAAAAAGTAGTAATCATATATCTACCTACCTAACCTAAATTTTGCATTATTTGATGAAATTTTATGTAATTTTACACCAGCAATATGTAGCCCATCAGTATGGGAAACGTACATGACCAAAATGTCAAGCTTAAATAGGTGTTTATTTTTTTCACTCATTATCTGATAGCCGAGAGCGGTAACTCGCCAGTTCTCTCTGTTACTCCTGAGTTTGAATCTCATCAGTTGTATCTTTATTTGTGTAATATTAAGTGATTTTTCTCACAACCAGCGATGGAATAATCATCATCAAAAGAAAATCATTGGACGTTCATCAAGAGAAAAAATCCGAAGGGAGCTTGGCTCTCCTCTCTCGCGCACGAAAGATCGGTAAAAGGAATCTAAAAAAATCATCATCATGATTATTCGCCGGAACATCTTTTTCACTACTACACTTGCAAGTGTTACTTCACACGTCGAAATTTGACCTGTCACATTTTGTAGATGGGCAATGTGTGTAAACAAAGTGAAATAAATATTTTTAAGTGGTGCTGACAAGGAAATTCACAAAAATCATCAGCAGATTGATTTTCTTGGAGAAGTTCGGGAGCGATTTTCTTTTGCGTGATTTTCCTCCTCTCTCATTCGCAGGTGAAGAAAGTTCACAAGCGAAATTGATTTTTTTTGTGATTATTCCATCCCTGCTCACAACGGCTGTGTGTTTTTGCTGGTTTAGCTGAACGATCAATAAAGAGACGGCTATAATTTCTTCGTGATTCGATTATCGAAGTGACCATCAAGCTTCTTTTGTTTTGAATTCATAGACAATGGTTAATCTGAACAAAAAATTGAGTAGAATACGAATTAAGAACCCTCATACATAAATAATTTATTAGGAATCATACTTTGGTTTTAGTCAAAAAGCAGAAAAATAAATCTCGTTTTTTGGCAGGTGATTTCTCTCTGCTAATCTTTTAATAGAATGTTGCTTGTTCACATCTACATTTACAAGACGAAGAAATTACTTTCTTGCACCGTCATCAGGGGTGACATTGGGTCTGGGGGGTGAGATTGGGTCATACAAATTTCAGCATTTTTGTATGACCCAATCTCACCCCCCAGACCCAATGTCACCCCTGATGACGGTAGCTAAAATCGAACGCTGAAGTTCTGATGAGTCAACATTAGGTGTCCGACGGAAATGGATGCTCTTTCCCTATTTGGCTTTTTGCAATGATGTAACTTTGTACTCCTTCCCAATACTAGTCACCGGATTCTGTGTCATTTCCGATTCAGTGCTTCTTGAGTAATATTCCGCTTGACGATGGGCCACTGTAAACAAAGAACGGTCACGTGCACTTTACCTTATTTGCCGTTAGTCGTTGGGTCTTGTGATATTAAAATATTTGCTGACAAACACACGACTCGCTTCTTCAAATTCGAAAAAAGAAAAGATACTTAAGTGAGGAACTTTCTAGTTGTTAGATTTATCAAGTGTAAAGGATGGAAGTACTTGAACTATTCGTACATTTTCTTAGTATTTTGATTCAATCGCGACCTCAAAATAAAGAATAAATAACTTGTGTGAAACGACAAATAAAGAACTTTGAATCAAAAACTTCAAAAGGTATAATGTCAAGTAGCCTCTTTCGTTTCTCTTGACTGCGTCTTATCGGAATATTACTCAAGAACCACTGATTTGGAAACAAAAGCTGCATTAGCTAATAGTAACAGCAATCTGCGAGGGAAGTTCCAACAGCAACTACTCTAACGAACTAACAAACTAACCGCCCAGTGTAGTCGAGTGAAAGACGATACCCTCAGCCAAGGTCACCTAAAGTTCCGAGGAGGATATCCTCATGCATGCTGGCAGGATTATTGTATACACAGTAACTGCAACTTATTCTTTATGGGCATTGTACGAAGCGCGCTAAACAAGTTCCAACGAAGCGTAAACACGAGTTAGTGTTACTTGTCACATAAGGAACAAGTCAAGTGATAAGAGGGAACTGAGAAAAAAAGAGGGAAGAGGTTATCAAACCGTTGATGGAGTGGTGTGTTGAACACGTAATCCACCCAGCTATATTGTAATGGTGACAAATAATCTAATCACATCTCTCTGAAGTCACACCAAGACGAATTTGATAAAGGTTACTTTCATTATTCAACTGAAAATAACTCGAACAAAGAGAGTCGAAAGTGTTGAACTTCGGGAAGGCTTTGTCGTGGTTCCCCGTGTGTGTCACACAATAATAAAACGCATAATTAGGCTGTTTAACAGACAAACAAACGTAAATCATCAGACTGATTTAATATGAATTCATTGATCACTCCTCACTAGAGCCATCTAGTTGTGAGCGAACGTCAAACAAATGTCAAACGCGTGTAAACAAACTGTGGTGAATTCATAATCGCCGTAGTGAGTTTCTTATCATTCAAATTGGACGTTGAATTGTTCATTAATTTCTTTTCATAGAGATTTCCGTCTGTTAGTCTATGGTTGCCAGAGGTGAATGTGATGATATCACGCAAATTGAACATTTGATTAAAATGGGCCACAGCTCATAGCTGCTGAACAAACTGCCTGTTTCGTGGTTCAAGAATATGAGTAATGCAAATGATACTCATATCTCAATTTGACTCTGGAAAAATTCGTATCAAATTGTTGAGAACTTTTGCAAACATTTGACTGTTATTTTTAGAATCGCACTTTCTGAAGTGCAACTAAGGGGTAAACATTGCATTCCTCAAACAACAGATCTCCAGAGTGTGTGTGCTTTACGTAATTTATTGCGCGATGAAGCGAGCCTCTTGCTGACATTGTTGCAAAGATCATTTGAAAGACGGTATTTGTTCGAGCGCTCGAACAAAACTTTGTTCCAGGTGACTTCTTTTGACGCAATTTATAAAGTTGAGAAAAACACAGAAGACAAAAAAACAGCTAGACACGGTCAATCAATCAACACCCATGAGGGGGGGTGGTTTGCTGCAGCTCGATGCTTACCTTATCAGTGGGACTTTGGCTAGATTGCAACAGGTAATGCCAAATTGGCCCAAGGCTTGCGTGGTTCGAGTTGGTTCGAATTTGTCACTCGGCAAAAGTCTTGTGATGGGACTGCTTATCTGGGACCATTTTGGTATTAGAAATGCAATCCCGCGCGCCATAGGGTGCATTGAAGATGGACAAAATTAGGACTTAAACAATTCATTTTATTGTGTTATACAATTAAATATCTTATTTATTAAATTTTGATTTTTTTTATTTAAATGAAAAAAAAACACCGTTGTGTGTTGTCTTGAAATCTATATGAAAATTTCATCTTGATAAAAAATCGTACGAACTCTGGATGTCGATTTGATAACGGTTAATTTCGAGCTACGTGACCTAGAACTGGTTGTAAAAAATATGTGGAAAATGCCAAGCACGATTCGATGACAATAAATGGGCTACAGCTCCATTTTTAGCTTTTTTCATTTTTAGCTTATCTTATAATGTCCATCCAACTTATCAGCTTTGAATTATAATCAAATTTGCGAAAGTAACAACTTATCAATTTATTTAAATGGTATTCCTTACATTCAAAACTCTTAAAATTCGTTCTGGAGTTGTTTTAGTATATAAAATAATATATTATTTCATTTCATTAAAAAAAATACATTTAGGCATATTTAAAAAAAACTTTGAAATGGTGGAGCATGGATTCATTTTACACACTGTAATTTTTTATTCATTGTACTATTCGAATTAATGCTCATATATGTAATTTGATATATTTTGTATTTACTTCAAGTTGAGTTGCTTTGGAGAATTTGAACGGTGCGCGTCGCGGTTATCACGCAGGATTTTCGTTGCCGTTTCCGTCTTTGTTTCCCCCCCGATTGTGTGTGTATTTCGACCCGGGTGATTTTGCGATTGTTTGACAGTTGCTTTGGAGAATTTGAACGGTGCGCGTCGCGGTTATCACGCAGGATTTTCGTTGCCGTTTCCGTCTTTGTTTTCCCCCCGATTGTGTGTGTATTTCGACCCGGGTGATTTCGCGATTGTTTGACAGTTGCTTTGGAGAATTTGAACGGTGCGCGTCGCGGTTATCACGCAGGATTTTCGTTGCCGTTTCCGTCTTTGTTTTCCCCCCGATTGTGTGTGTATTTCGACCCGGGTGATTTCGCGATTGTTTGACAGTTGCTTTGGAGAATTTGAACGGTGTGCGTCGCGGTTATCACGCAGGATTTTCGTTGCCGTTTCCGTCTTTGTTTTCCCCCCGATTGTGTGTGTATTTCGACCCGGGTGATTTCGCGATTGTTTGACAGTTGCTTTGGAGAATTTGAACGGTGTGCGTCGCGGTTATCACGCAGGATTTTCGTTGCCGTTTCCGTCTTTGTTTTCCCCCCGATTGTGTGTGTATTTCGACCCGGGTGATTTCGCGATTGTTTGACAGTTGCTTTGGAGAATTTGAACGGTGCGCGTCGCGGTTATCACGCAGGATTTTCGTTGCCGTTTCCGTCTTTGTTTTCCCCCCGATTGTGTGTGTATTTCGACCCGGGTGATTTCGCGATTGTTTGACAGTTGCTTTGGAGAATTTGAACGGTGCGCGTCGCGGTTATCACGCAAGATTTTCGTTGCCGTTTCCGTCTTTGTTTTCCCCCCGATTGTGTGTGTATTTCGACCCGGGTGATTTCGCGATTGTTTGACAGTTGCTTTGGAGAATTTGAACGGTGTGCGTCGCGGTTGTCACGCAGGATTTTCGTTGCCGTTTCCGTCTTTGTTTCCCCCCCGATTGTGTGTGTATTTCGACCCGGGTGATTTCGCGATTGTTTGACAGTTGCTTTGGAGAATTTGAACGGTGCGCGTCGCGGTTATCACGCAGGATTTTCGTTGCCGTTTCCGTCTTTGTTTTCCCCCCGATTGTGTGTGTATTTCGACCCGGGTGATTTCGCGATTGTTTGACAGTTGCTTTGGAGAATTTGAACGGTGTGCGTCGCGGTTATCACGCAGGATTTTCGTTGCCGTTTCCGTCTTTGTTTTCCCCCCGATTGTGTGTGTATTTCGACCCGGGTGATTTCGCGATTGTTTGACAGTTGCTTTGGAGAATTTGAACGGTGTGCGTCGCGGTTATCACGCAGGATTTTCGTTGCCGTTTCCGTCTTTGTTTTCCCCCCGATTGTGTGTGTATTTCGACCCGGGTGATTTCGCGATTGTTTGACAGTTGCTTTGGAGAATTTGAACGGTGCGCGTCGCGGTTATCACGCAGGATTTTCGTTGCCGTTTCCGTCTTTGTTTTCCCCCCGATTGTGTGTGTATTTCGACCCGGGTGATTTCGCGATTGTTTGACAGTTGCTTTGGAGAATTTGAACGGTGTGCGTCGCGGTTGTCACGCAGGATTTTCGTTGCCGTTTCCGTCTTTGTTTCCCCCCCGATTGTGTGTGTATTTCGACCCGGGTGATTTCGCGATTGTTTGACAGTTGCTTCGGCGGATTTGAACGGTGCGCGTCGCGGTTATCACGCAGGATTTTCGTTGCCGTTTTCGATTGTGTGGGTTTTTCGGTCCGGGCGGTTTCGCGTTTTCGCATTTTATTTGGTTTTATCTTTCCACAGCCGGCTGTCTAAGATTGAATCATTAATGCTAAACTCAACACCAAATAACCGGGAATAATCTCATCCGCATCCTCCGACTGTTTGCCTTGAGAATGCATAATACATCACACTATTAAACCAAATTTATTGATTATTGGGTCGCATCATCATCCTCTATGTTGAATCCTGGCCATTACCCTTACCCACTAACAAAATCCCAAGTAGAAGTAGTTTTCCGGCACACGTGGGGGTGTGGATATCGTATAGAACCCACCCTTGGTAGCAACCTGTGCTAACTAACATTCCCGTCCCAATCCCCCGAGATCTACAAACTGACATGGCGGGCGCCGTTGGTGGCCAATGACTGTTACCTATTTGCTTCAGATCAAGTTTTAATGATCTTGATGTTTTATCTTTTCAACGCATTCATACATGCTGTTGATAAGGGAAACACCATTAGATCGTTCAAGCGTATGGTCGGTTGTATTGATAGGATATTACGGTCCTGTTCAGCAACGGAGAAGGACAACCATGGGTGGTCTCTCATGCTCATGCTCATGCTCATGCTCATGCTCATGCTCATATTTTGTATTTACTTCAAGTTGTATGATTCTCTACAAGTAGAGAACAACCCAGGTTCACATAAATATGTGCATCAATATCTCCTGAATTTGTCTCTGTAAAACTTTGAAATTTGGACAATTTATTTCTGAAATACAGCCTCACAAAAGGCATAACTTTTGAAATGGTTTAAAAATAGATCATTTTCCTCATTTCGTATTTCAGAAAAAAAAAATTAAATTATGTTTTCAATAATATTGAAATGATCAGAAAATTTCCCACAAGTTTTTTTTACATTGAAAATTGAATCAATAGTTTCCGAGATAACTTCAGTTAAAATTAAGACAAAAACTTTAATTAAAATTTGTACCAGCCCAAAGTTTTAGCGACAAAAAGTGAAATTAAAAATAACCAACAAATTTTTTAACGTGTATCATTTTTTTCAGTGTATTCCTTATCCATATCTTCAACTTTGTCGAAGACACCAAGTCGATCAAAAAAATCCTTCAAAAGATACAGATTTTTGAATTTTCACATATCATTTTTGTATGGACAGCTGCCAAATTTGTATGGAAAATTATATGGACAAAATAATGATGCAAAATGGCTTCATTGGGCATACCGAAGGCACCAACAAAGTTTCAGCCGGATTAAAAAATACAAAATAAAATTCTTGAAAATGATTTTGATTTTTTAGAAGTTTGATCTATTCTAATATATTTTTGTATAAGAGCCAATTTTTGCAACATTTTGACATCTGTTTAATGAATTTATGGGTAATTGTAATCCTACGCAGAGTACGGAAATTTAGCTAAACTAATTTAGTTTCTTCATTTGATGTGTTTTATTCATTTGGTTTGCTGGATACCATAGATGCCATAGATCCAACCAACCTTGAACTTCTGCAAGTGCTCTTCTAAATTTCTAATAAAAACTCGCAATAAATCCACTTATCCAGAACGGTCACAACCGACCAACCGATCAATTGTAGCCACCACATTAGCCACTTCCTTCGCTTCAATTAATCCACTTGATAGGCGCAATTTGCAAACTTTTTACAACCGACTTCAAGTAGCCGCCACTTCTTCGGCATTTCAATTTGCATCTATTTATCCGTTCAACGGCTGATGATTATATTTTCTCCCTCTTCTCCTCCTTTCAGGAAAACCTTGGCGGCAATTCGCGCACGGTCATGCTGGCCACGATCTCCCCGGCGGCAACCCATCTGGAGGAAACGCTGGCCACGCTGCGATACGCCTGCCAAGCCCGAACCATCGTGAACCGGGTCAAGGTCAACGAAGACCCACACGACCGAATCATCCGTGAGCTGCGAGCCGAAGTCGAACGGCTTCAGGTGCTGCGCCAGGACTACGAAAGGCAGAAGCGCCACTCGGCGAACGCCGCCGCCCAGTACCAGCCGCGGAAGATCATCATCGAGACGTCGGTGGACGAGAGCGAGGTTGAGGCGCTGAAGCAGCAGCTGGCGGAAACCGAGCAGGAACTGGCCAAAGCGCAAAAGTCGTGGCGGGAGAGACTGCAGGAAGCGGAGGATGTCCGGCGGACGGAGATGAAGCTGCTCAAGAGGAAGGGACTGGCGCTGGAGTTGAGTGCCGAACAGAAGGAACCGTGTTTGGTGAATCTGGCCGCGGATCCGATGCTTTCGGGAACGTTGCTGTACATAATCCCGACCGGGACGGTCAACATCGGGAGACCTTCGTCGTTTGGCAAGCCGGACATTGTGCTGGAGGGACCGCTGGTGTCGCACAATCATTGGTAAGGAAGATCTCGAAATCCAATTTTAACCTCCCCTAACAATCTCATTTCCTCTCTTGCAGCTCCATCGAGAACCGCATCGGCAAGCTGTACCTGACGCCGCTGGACGCCGAGCAGTACGAGACGTTCATCAACGGGCAAATTGTGCGCGAGCGGCGTCAGCTGTTTCACAATGATCGGCTCGTGATCGGCGGGTCGCACTACTTCCGCGTGTCGAATCCGCAGTGTCCGACTCGGAGCAAGCAAATCGTAAGTGTGCGCCACTACAACAGTATGCACCACCGGGTGATCCAGATGAAGCGCGATCTGCAGTCGGTTCGGGCGATGTTGGGGGGAGGGTTTGGTGGTTGTGGAGGGCGAAATTTTCGGTAGGGAAAGGGAATTTTTTTTATGTGATTTGATTTTGTTAAAGTTTGATGGAAATAAATAAAAACAAAAGGCATTTAAAGGACGCTTAACAGTGACATTCGGAAAATTTTCAAGAAACCTCAAGAAATTCAAGACATTTGAAGCGTTTAAAGGTACTATTTATATTTTTTTTTTATTCAGAAAAGATCACTCTCAGTTGACTGTTTGAAATGGAATTTTCCAAAATGTGTCCACGTGTCAAGCTTGGTCATGACTTCTTTTGGTAAAAAGGCACATTTTTGAATGAAAAAAATCAGTGTTTATTGATGGAAGCAATTGTTCTAAACTATTTGATTATATATTTAATTTTTCAACTGAAAAAAAACCTTTTTCCTATGTTTTTTTTTAATTATGATTTTTTTGAAAAATTTGTAAAGGGACCATCCATAAACCACGTGGACACTTTAGGGGGGGGGGGGGGGTATGGCGATTGTCCACGCTCCATACAAAAAGGTTTTTTTTTTGTATGGACAATTGTCCAGGGGGGGGGGGGGGGGGGGGGGGGGTGAGATTTCCAAAAATGTGTCCACGTGGTTTGTGGATGGTCCCACATATGCTGGGGGCTCGTCATACAAAGTAGGTATGTAAATATAAGAAATTCTGTATCTTGAAAAGGGATTTTTTTAACGTTTCGTTGTCTTCGGAAAAGTTTAAGATTATTTTCTAAAAAAATAATTTCAAAATTTTTAAATCAGCTATACTGCCCCTGATCGCATAAATGTCCCATATGCATTTTCATCGTTTTTGAGTTATTGATGCAGTTTGGTTCAAAATTGTGTGCTCTTTCAAAAGAGCCTATAACACCCAGTACTTTGTTCTGGAAATTAGGAGAAAATCCAGTTTTTTCGCGAAAACTTAACACGTAGCCTTATGTATGGGACAAACTTCAAATGCGTTTTTCTCAGCTTGCTGTTTTTGCATAGGGACATTTATGCGAACATGGGCAGTACATACCTACTATGGTATTTATCGATTTTTTATAGCTTTCGAATAACACTTCCTAAACAAAATTGTTTAGGTATTGAAATATTTTTTATTTTTTGATTGACCATTTTTAAGATCATACGGAGTATCATAAGAGGTGGACAAACCCGCTCTTTTTTAGGAGCCACTCATTTTCACTCGCTCATTAAAATGAGCGGCTTCTTTGAACGGCTCTTTCGCTCTTTTTCAAAAATTTGATAAAAAGGCTGGTAGTGAATGGTGTGATTTTTTATGTGTATTATACTGCCGTTCTACGCATAATTGTCCCATGTCATTTTTGGTCGATTCTGACTTTTTGTCATTTATAGGTTTAGTTTGAAGTTTACTCTTCAAAAAACACATAAAATCTAGTACTTTGTTCGGAAACTCATTGAAAACAACACCAAGTCTGTTTGTCCCATCGTTGTACTTCTACGCATAATTGTCCCACCAAGTATTTTCTTTCACGAATTTATCAGTTTTACGACGTATTGTTTCTTGTTTACCTATTGTATAGCAAGAGGATTACAAATAAGAGTGATAAACTGCTAACTGGGATGATTAACGACTTATGGGGTGAATACAACCCACGGGACAATTATGCGTAGAAACACAAAAAACTGTCGAAAAATTTCAATCGCGTTTTTCTCAGTTGCACTTTTTTGAACATGGGACAATTATGCGTAGAACGGCAGTATATTGGACTAAAAAACTAAAAACGAGAAGATTCGCTTGAAAATCTTAGGTCTTGGCGGTCTCTTTGTCAAGATTTCCACTCAAACCTAAACGTTCTAAAAATTCGATGGAGCCCTAAAACTAAAAAAATATTTTGGAGAAAATTGCTACTAGTATAACGAAATTGCGTTTATTTCTGCTTAAATTGAACAAATGCTGCTATTTTATTTTTAAGAAAATATTAACTCTGCAAACAATGCAATGAAAAGTTTTTTTTTTATTTTGTTTATACAATTATTTCCTCTGGAGTAAATTCAACGAAAACTAGGAAACCCCCAACGAAATATGTCGATTCTGCTCTCAAAATCTTTAACCTGCCGTGTTTTATTCTTAAGTACTTCAAAAAGTACACCGTGTGATAGTTCTGACAAATTTGGTATGAATTTATAAGCATTGACATATTGAAATTACTTTTTCAATTCTAAAAACAAAAACAAATCTAATGCTTAAATTAGTTAGAAACTCAATGATTTTGATGGAAATCATCTTGGAACGGTTCTTTCAAAAGATTGGAGTTACAAAAAGAACCAAAAAGAAGGCTCTTTTTTGTGAGCAATGGTTCGTTCGCTCTTTTTAGTGAACCGGCTCTTTGAGCGGCTCGCTCTTTTTTTGCCCACCTCTAGCAATACCACGGTGAGGTTATCCCTTGTTATTTTCCCATGCTCGAATATACGTGAAATTGCTAAATAACCCTCCCTGATATGAAGGATTTTAATAAAATCTTAAAATCTACAACTCAATTTTCTACTCCAACCCAGATGGTCGACTTCCAGACGGCGCACCAGGAAATCCTGCGTGAGCAGGAACACCGCCTCCGGCGCGAACTGGACGCCGAAAAGCGCGCCGCCATCTCGCAGATCGAAGCCGAGCGGCTCGCGTACGAACGCCAGTACGAGGAGCGGCTCGCGACGCTGGAGCTGGAAAAGTTCAAGTACAAATGCCACAAGGAACTGCTCGAGACGGAAAAGGAAGCGATGCTGCGGGAACAGGAAAAGCGGCACCAGCAGCAGCAGAACAGCTCCGATGGCGAGGCGGACAGTTCGTTCGAGTTTACGCCGTTCAAGTCGAACTTGATCGAGGAGATTCAGAAGATGATGGAACGCCCGAGCGACGAGAGTTTGCACCAGATTCAGCTTGGGGTGAAGGAGGCGACTCAGCGCTGCCGGGAGTTGGGACTGCGGATCGAGTTTGGGCAGTCGCAGGTCGCGGACGAGGAGGGGATTCTGAGGGCGGTTGTAAATATCTACGATAAGACGAATGGACGCGTTGCGGAGTGGAATCCGGCTCGGCTGGAGTACTGGCTGAGTGTGGTGAGAGATCGGGAAGACTTGAACGCGGGGAATGTGTTTGAAAACTTTGACATTGACTGGCGAGAAGATAGCGGGGCGATGAGGAAGTCACGCAACTCTGGAAGAATCTCCCTCAACGTAGAATCGGTCAAGGACGTCATCTGGGGACGGAACAGTCCAACGAAGAAATCCCCCAACAAGGCGAAAAAGTCGGAAGGTTTGCTCAAGTCCATGATCCGAATGGCGACCTCCTCAAGCTACAGCATGCGCAAAGAACAGCAACCGCTCGAGGATGAAGCAATAGGCTGCCAACAGCTGCCACCGTCGAACGACGAAAACATGCCGGACAACCGCCAGTCGGAATCCCCCTCCAAACTGTCCCGCTTCGAGCTGAAAGTCGCCACCAAACTTAAGGACATCCAAATCGCTACGATGAAGCTGAAAAGGTACTGCGAAAAGCACCAGGGAGTCTGCAAGCAGGAACCGAACGCCAGCGTGGTCGATCTGGACAACAGCCTGCGGCCGGAGCAGGGAATGGCGCGGGATTTTCTGCAGTCGATCGCCGACATCGAGAACGCCATCCAGGACATGAGGTTTGTGCTGATGGAGCAGGACGCGAGGCACGGTAGTAACGGCGAGCAGAGCAAGTCGTCCAAGTCGGTAAGGTTTGTGCTGGATTAGGGAGGGGGATGAAGAGTTTTAAGGTGTTTAGAGTTAGTTTTTTTCTCGCAACTTTGTGCGATTTTACTTGCCTTATTTTTTTGTCGCTGGTATAGTATTCTAAATAGTGTTATTTACTGACGGTATTTATTAACCTTACCATTTTTTCGGGAGAGCTCACTTGAGTCTCGTTTTAATACCTACGCGTGTAATTTTGAACCATTGACAATACATAAGTTAGACTTAAATGATCTTTTTTATTTGATAGAACAAAAAGAAAATTATCTTGCCTTTACCATTTTCAAATGTTGGTCGTGATTTTAAAATCCAGAAATTTTAAAATCCTAATCTCTCGAATTCTTAATTTGTTAAATTCTTAAATTCGTAAATTTCCAAATTTTTAAATTCCTAAATTTTGAAATTCTGAAATTCTTAAACTATTAATCTCTTGAATTCTTAAATTTTAAAAATCTTAAATTCTTAATGTTTAAATTCTTAAAATTTAAAAATCTTTGATTCTTAAATTCCCTTTTTTAATTCTTAATTTATTAAATTCTTAAATTTTTAAATTCTTAAATTCCTAAATTCTTAAATTCTTAAATTCTTAAATTCTTAAGGGTACAAAGCAACGAAGGAAGTTGTTGTCTTCTTATTCCAAAATGGTCAAACTTACGGACCCAATTCTGCAATAACGGGAATGTAAAATTAATCAAACTTTGTTGTAAATTACTTTGTGGACAGTACTTTAGGGGATGAATAAAAAAATATTTCGATAGTACCCGTAGTTTTGAAGTTACTAAAATGTCTGTAACAAAAATCTGGGTGCAAAAGCTCTGGTTGATGTGCACCGTTAAATTCTTAAATTCTTAAAATCTTAAATTCTTAAATTCTTAAATTCTTAAATTTTTAAATTCTTAAATTCTTAAATTCTTAAATTCTTAAATTTCAAATTCTTAGCGTTTTAAAAGTATTTAAACTTTTAAATGCTCGACTTTTTTATTTAAAAAATTTAAAAAATATAATTAAAATTTTTATGTCAATTTAAAATCATCATTTATGTCAATTTGGGGCATCATTCAATGTAAAAATCGCACAAGCACCATTCAAGCGTAAAATGCGCAAACTGCGGTGCAAACAATACAGCAAATTTTCGAGGTTGGGCGCGAAACACTTTCTGGCTCTTGGCGAGCTGCTGATGAAATACTCAAAAATAAACAAAAGAATCACAAAAAAATCCATAAAAGTAGCTTTTATTTTGAAAAAAAGTTCTACCTTTTTTTTATTTTTGCATCGAAATTACAATATCGTAAGTTTAGAAACACATTTACAAAAAGGACACTGTTCTGTTTGGAAAGATCATCTTGACTCGTTCTGAAAGTTGCTGTTTGTTACATGTCGTTGAAATTGATGTTTGATGACTACGGTTTACTAGGACTACTCAATGAAAGAACGGAAATCCTCTCACTAATGCTACATCTCACTAAGCTGACTGAATTGCTAGTTGATAAAGCTTTACACAGACGGGTGCGTGGCGGCGCTCATGGTGCTATTTGATGACTCTCTCTCCCTCTTGCTCTCAACGTGTATGTTTGTGAAATTACGACAAAAACCCAACTCAATCGTACGGAAACTGAAGCTCGAATGCTCGGCGCCGAGCACGCGTTCTGGTATCGATGACAATGAAAGACGGCGAGGACGACGACGACGGTGCGACGGGAATGCGCGAATGGAGCGAAAATATCGCCCCAAGAGGCTATTCCAGCCCCAGCATCCAGTTGATGCCCTGGACGATAAACAGGATGAGCGGTTGCCAGGCTACCAGCCACCGGATCCAGTCGAGGAGCTGGCCGTACAGAACGTGCGGTCGTTCCCAGCTGAAAGCGAGACAGAAATTGAAGTCTTGAACAAATACTTACGAAGATCTACTCACGGATTGCAAAACATCTTCTTCAGGTCAACCTTCTCCTTGCAGTACGGACACGTTTGCTTCTTGCCGATGATGCACCAGCCGCGTATGCAAAACTCGTGGAACACGTGATCGCAGGACAGCTTGTACGTGTCCTCGATGACCCCCGTCTCGTTGACCTCCGTCAGCAGCTGGTTTCCGCACACGGCGCAAACGTTTCGCTCCAGGTGCCTCGTCGGAATGCCCTTCGGTGTGTAGTACTGAAAAAAAAAACAAAGAAACTTCAAGAACCCATCCCCTCGTCAATTCCCAAACCGTACTCACCCCCACGTGGGCGGCCATCTTGTCCGTGCAAATCTCGGACACGTCTCGTCCCAACACCCCGTAATACAGTCCGTAAAACACAAACAGCAGCCCGACGTCCATCCACACGTTCGGCGGTTGGTTGAACACAAAGTTCAACCCAAAAAACGTGAACATCATGATGATGTACCCGATGATCCCCAGTCCGTAGCTCAGCTTGTAGATGAAGTAGAACCACTTGTACACGAGCCGCGGAGTGGTGCCGGCCAGCGGCTTCCGGAGGGCCTTTCGCATTACCAGGGCCGTGATGCAGCTGAATATCAACCAGAAAAAGATGAACCGCCAGTACTGGCTGCGCAGGCTGAGCACGAACGGGATGATCCACAGGGCGAGCAGGGTCATGAGCTGGAAAGGGGGTGGTTAAGAGTGTATTATTTTACGTAAGGTGCAGGCGTTTTTGTTTCGACGTGACTTGTTTTAGGTATATCCACAACAGTTGATTCAACATGCTTCGAATCAACATAATACCTTCTACAATCAAAAATACTTCCCATTCCCATATTGGCACGCCCCTCTCTTTTAGCCATCTCGACTCTGACCCTAGCCAACAAGAAAGGTTAATTTGTTTTACCAATGTCTTTTTTCCATTTTTCATAATTTCAACCTTAACCAAACCAAACATATCTAGCAATCTAAATGATTCTGAAAAAAAAAGTTTTATTATCATTCAATTGGACATAATTGAGCTTAGCTATTTTTCGCGCTAAAAAAACGGAAATTTCACGGGGACCATAATTCTAAAACCCCAAATAACACGGTAATTTCACGGAACGTGGATTTTTTTTAAATAATTGAAAATCTTATGTACAATTGTTCTAAACAAGATTCATAATGAAAAAAAAAAACAATAATCTTTCAAATTTTCAATTTCATCGTGTAATTGGGTTTTACGCCGACTCGGTTTTGAGGTTAGAAATTTGACAGCTTGGCTGCACTGTTTACATTTTTTGCACGTGTGTCTCAGTGAAAATGTGTGTGCGTGTGCGCTCGTGACGTCACGCTGTAAAACCTAATGTGAGACAGTCTGTCCCCTTTTACAATCGGACTGCAAATTTCTTGAAAATTTCACACATCTCAAATATTTTTAAAAAGTTTCAAAAATAATATCATCAAATAAAATTGTTATACCCTTTCAATTTTTCAAAAAGTTTTTATTAGAACCCGGATATTGTTCACAATGATAAAACTTATTTTAGTTAGTCAATAAGTAAGGTTAGTAAGATGGGTATGAGGTCAGGATTCACCATGGTAGTTATTGCGACCATGAGCAATGAGTTATCGGATGAAATTTAAAAAATCTTAGGCAGCCGGCTGCGGAAATATACAATGTTAATTATTCAACAAGCTTTTTTAATCGAACGCGTGCCAACCGAGCAGAAATGCCATGGGAAGGACTCAAATTATTGATAACGCGTGCTTTTTTTTTTTTTTTTTGGGAGGGTGGTCCAGCCGCACATCGTTGATGTTGAAACCTCTAAACTGGGCCCTCGTCCTGTCACGTCCGTCAGTAGTCTTGTCGTACATTACAACTAGAATCAGATCTGCCAATGAATTAGTACACTTCGACCAAATAAACACTGACGCTGTATGGATCTGACTCTAGAATAAATGCACAGTGGTGTGTTATTCATAAGTCCAACTTATTCAATTATTCATTTAAGTCCAAATATTCATTTGCTAACTACTTTGGATTGAAAATCTAAACTTTAATCTAAAATCCTCTAAACTTAATGTTCAAAAGCAAACGTTCCTTTAACTGTTGTAGTACTACTTCTATCAAAAACAATAAAAATTTATGAACTGATATACAAATAGGATAGAAATCAAGATTTGAAAAAGAAATGACCATTTACGTCAAAAGATCCGTAGTTCCTCGATTCGCAACAATGGTCGATACAACCATAATCCGAAAACCGTTAGTTCAACAGATCAACGAATTTTGTCCGATATCATTACATTATTGATTGATCGAGACTCTATGGGCAATTTGACATAAAAGAATGCCTAGTATTCTACATCAATCAAAGTTTATTGACAGCATTACTCTAACTTAACAATTGCAGCTAACTTTAACATCAAATAGATTTGGAAAGGATATAGATTTATATTCAATGCTAATGCTAAGCAACAAATCAATTGTACTATCCTGAAGTCCCAACCTAAATCCCACATTGTGATAGTGAAAAAGTCACAGAAGCAGCGGTGTCTTGTGCAATTGTGATATTTTCACTATCGGAGAACTACCTAGTTCACGAAGACAGCTTATCGGTCAACGCTTAAGCCCTGGGGCTGCGGCAAAGCGAGTTCTCGTAGCATGAAGTGGTGTCCATAGTGCTTATAAAAAAGAATGTATACCCAAATTTTAACTAATGCACTAGGATCAAATCATGCCCCTTGACTTTACAAGGCCCAGGGACTCAAATTATTGATAACGCGTGCTTATATAAAAATATTACATGAAATATGGTTGACTCTTCAATAAATCGGATAGCTTGATTTTGGCTTGATTAGTTTATACCAAAACCGGAAAACAACATCAAATTCAGTGAATTTGGAAACAATAAAAATAAAAAGGGACAAACATAGGACGCATGTGTAATGAAATAATATGTTATTTTGTAACACAATTACTTCGACGAACTCAACCGGCGGCGTGCCTTCCGATCAAGTCAATGATGATAAAGGAAGGACAGATATTGTCATTGTTAGCGGGAAAACCACAATCGATCCTGCGAAGCTACCACGTGGCCCCGCTGTCAACAATCGACTCCACGAACAACGACACAAAAGAAATAAAAATAAACATAAAAAATCAAGACTTCGTGTCCCCACTGCCAGCGCACTCGCATACAAAACCGGATCACAAATAAAAAGAAAAAGAAATTCAACCTTGCGTCCTCGCTTCTCGCACAGAAAGTTGATTTTTTAATTATTGATATGAAATCAACCTTTTTCGAAAAGTTTCTGAAAGAGGTATTAAGGAGCTATTACACAACGGCAAACAAACAAATTTGCCTAGCCTCTGTTAAATTTTACATTTTAAACAAAAATTGTAAGCCGTTGCCCATGCTTACTGATTTTATTCAACATTTCAAAATGTGTAATATAAAATTGGAACCAAGCAAATATTAAAATTTTATAAGATGCTAATAATTAGAAAACAATAACAAAATAAGTTATTTACCATTGCAACTGCATTTCCCACCAACACCAAATTGAGTTATTGTGAACATTTTTTCTCTGTTATCAAATTTTCGGGTGATATTTTTTGATAACAGAATAAGTTATTTTTTAACATTTGAATGGGTATTTGAATAACAAGTCTTTATATCCTGATAATTACAGAACATGAACTTTTACAGTTATTACCACCTGCTTTAATTGTGTAAAAATTGGCATTGGGCTTCAGGACCCTATTGCTTTGAAAAAATAATACAAAAAAAAATAGATGATTTTTTTTGCCTAAAACACAAGAAAAAAAACATCTCGCAATTAAAAAAATAAATAAAAATATGTTGATAGCTACAGAACAGGTTCCAGTCATTTTGGTTTGCAATTTGAATGATTACTTCAGAAACGATTAAGATCGGTACGCAAAGCACGTGACTTGTTAAAATTACTTTACTGTAATTCTATTACTCATAGTCTCATGTACTGAAAAACAAAAAAAAAACATCCAACTCACCGAGTACGACCGATAGTGGCGCTTCTTCCACTCGACCAGCACAATCTGGGCGATGATCAGCGTAACCAGCAGGATGACAACCATCTCGGCGTGCATCGACTCATGGCCCTTGTGCTTTTCGTGCAGCTTCATGTGCTCGATTCTGGAAGGAAAATTTGGACGCAGGAAAGTAAAAACATCCATCATAAACCATCATTGAGCATTGAGTTAATAATTCAGCAGCGTTCTTCGAATCATGTTGTGTGCGCTTCATCGTTTAGCGAGGTAATCTTTTGTGGCTTGCGTTACGATAAGGTACTTGTGTACGGTACGCGAAGATAAGAATCGATAAAAACCATTTCAAAATCCGGTCCGGTATTTACCTCATCTTCTCCTCCGGTGTGAGATCATCGAGGGTCTGCGGCGAATGAAAAACGGGAGAAAATCATTAAAATATCATAAATTTGGGGAACGACCGAGGGGCAGGACACTGCCCTCCCCCAAACAGGACAATTACCTTATTGAGCATATCGACCGGCTCGTGGAGATTCATTTTTGCTGCGTTGGTCTCTCTCCACACCTGTTCCGCGGTCAAATATCGTCTCCAATCCTGCCCAGACACGGGGCTTCAAATAGGACTTTGGCACCGCACTAGTTCCTCTGGGCCCCCTAATTGAGCAGTTCAAAGTCAATACTGCTGCTTCTGCTGTCTGTCCATGGTGTTGTGAGCTGTTCTGATTGATCCGTGGAAAACACACGACACTTTTTTTCACTGTCCTTTCTCCACCCTCTTCCAAGGGGCGCCGCGACAAATCGACTGATGTTCTTGCTCTGTTTACGTCGTCGTCGGGACATGAAAAATTTGGACAACGCAGACTGACAGTTCTCTTCTTTTCTCTGCGCTAATCAAATTAGGCGTTGACGTTTGGAGAGGGATTCTGTTTCTCGCAAACGTCTACATCATTTTCACAGTGTACCTGAACCTGAAATCAAAACAAACAACTTTGTTGCATTATTTTCAAACAAATTCGTGCTGCAATCATCGAAAAAAACAGTGTTCAAAAGCATGGCCTGTTGCATCTTCAACGGGTGCTTCAACAAACCGTTTCCATGCGGAACGTTGGTATTCTTCAACCTGCCCAAGGACGAGCCGCGCCGGGGAAAGTGGCTCCAGCTGTCTGGGAACGAAGATGTCCAGAATTTGCCGGCCAGTGCGAGGAGGCTCGTGTGCGAGAACCACTTTGAGGAGCGTTACGTGAGGCGGCAGTTCCACAGGACGACACTGGCCCGGGATGCGGTGCCGATGGATCATCGGATGCGGAAGGGGGATTCTTCGGGTAAGTTTATTTCCATGTCAAGTGAAATATGTAGAAACCATTTGGTATTTCTGCAAAAAATGGTAAACATTATGATCGGATTACATGGCAAAATAACACTTGTAACAGATGGAATTTTAATTGAAATAGTTGTAATTAATTATCATATATTAATGATTCTTGCTACAGTTCTAGAGTTTTTTTGAAAAAGGTCCTATAAAGGTATGAAATTGCGAACATTGTTTTTTTTTTTTGTAATTATACATTTTTGTCAGATAACAATTTCCAAACTTCATTTTTAAAAAATCAATTTTGAGTGTGCATAAACGAATCTGAAAATTTCTTAAATGTTTGATATATATATTTAAAATATTTATGAAAAAAAAAAATCAAAAATCTTTCTACAATACGATTTATGGAGAAAAAATCATGTAGTCTTTAAAAAATCAAAAAAACATCGATGATTTTTTTGTTCTTTCACACCTAATTTACACCATAACTACTATAATACATGAAAGAATGAATACATAAAATGCAATATAAAAAACCTGTAAAACTAACTTTTTATCTTTCTAACATTGAAATGATTAAACATAAATATAATTTTAATTGTATTTGCCAATATAACGTTATTACATACAGCTAAAGAATCCTCAAAAACAATGGCTCGTACAAACATATTTTTCAGCTGATGAAAAAATAAATAATCTGAATTAATTTGAAATTTAGCTAGGTACTTTAATTTATTCCAGCATTTTTGCCTTCCTCGCCTTACAGAGGAAAGGCTATAAAATCACTCGAAAAATTAACTTCCTAATTTGATCTCCTAGATCAACCTTCACATATACTTATTGACTCAGAATCATATTCTGAGCAAATGTCTGTCTGTGTGTGTGTAGGGGTTCGTATGTGCACCGAAAAATATGCACTCGATTATCTCTGAACCGATTTCAACCGTTTTGGCCTCATTCGATTCGTTTGGGGGTCCCATAAGTTCCTATTGAAAATTATGAAGTTTAGTAAAGTGTTTCAAGAGTTATGCTAAAAGAACGATTTTTTTTTCAATTCCGGGAGATTGTAAATTGTGCTAATCATACATTCTCAGACCTTTCTAACGAGCCCAAAACATTGAAGATCTGACAACCCTATCAAAAGTTATGAGCACTTAAGTGTGAATTAAACAAATATCAGAGGCTGGATCGCAGATATTTTGATTAAAATTTTGTCCGGATCTGTCATGCAATCCATTTTTGGATTGATAATCAAAAGACCTGTGCCGGGACCGTGGTGTAGGGGTAAGCGTGATTGCCTCTCACCCAGTCGGCCTGAGTTCGATCCCAGACGGTCCTGGTGGCATTTTTCGAGACGAGATTTGTCTGATCACGCCTTCCGTCGGACGGGAAGTAAATGTTGGCCCCGGACTAACCTAAAAAAAGGTTAGGTCGTTAGCTCAGTCCAGGTGTAGGAGTCGTCTCCCTGGGTCCTGTCTCGGTGGAGTCGCTGGTAGGCAGTTGGACTAACAATCCAAAGGTCGTCAGTTCGAATCCCGGGGTGGATGGAAGCTTAGGTGTAAAAAGAGGTTTGCAATTGCCTCAACAATCAAAACTTCGAACACCTAGTTTCGAGTAGGAATCTCGCAATCGAGAACGCCAAGGCAATGCTGTAGAGCGAATAATTTGATTTTTTTTTTGAATCAAAAGACCTTTCCAACGGGTAGAAAACATTGAAGATCTGACAATCCTATCAAAAGTTATAAGCACTTAACCGACCCTGATCGCATAAATGTCCCATATGCATTTTCATCGTTTTCGAGTTATTGATGCAGTTTTGTTCAGAATCGCGAGATCTTTCAGAAAAGCCTGTAACATCCAGTACTTTGTTCTAGAAATCAGGAGGAAATCCAGTTTTTTCGTGAAAACATAACATGTAACCTTATGTGTGGGGCAAACTTCAAATGCATTTTTCTCAGCTTGCTGTTTTTGCATATGGGACATTTATGTGAACATGGGCAGTTAAGTGTTATTTACGTGTTAAGGGTGATTGTGAGAAAGGCATCAACCACTAGTAACATTTTTTTAATGTTTCGGACGCCAACACTGAAAAAATACATAATTGTTTTGAACTTTGTATTTGTTAAAGCTTCTCTAAAATTTTAAATTCAATATTTAAAATGTTGAAGCCTATCTGACAAACATTTTAGTTCTCACCACTTATTTACTAGCAGAAAAATGAGGCATATTGTGGGCATATTTGAATCAACAAAACGTTTTGTTAATTTGAATTTTTTTGTTGAATTAACGCTAAACGTCAAAGCAATTTTTTCAAAACAACGAAAGATTTTTGTGGAATTGAGAAAATCAAGGTTTGTTTCAACGCAAAATCGGCGTTGATTATATTCGACAAAAAATTTGTTGAATCAAACCTCGTACAGGCTGACCGTACAAAATATTTGTCTGCGTGTACATTTCTCTCTCAATACAATCCCACTGAGAATTTTGGCTCGAGCCTCGAGTCGATCTGGCTCGAGCCTCGAGTCGATCTGGCTCGAGCCTCGAGTCGATCTGGCTCGAGATCGAGCCTGAATCAAAAATTTGCAAATTCTTATTAATCAAAAAAAAAAAAATGTTTAAAACAATGTTTTTTCTTTCCAAGTCATCCAAATAGATGAAGCACTTGATGAAACGAACGATACAATCAAAGAGAGAGAAGCTCCACCAACTCATAAAGAAGAGTAAGATTCCGCTAAACGTCCTGTATTCCGTAATTATAACAGTTGACATTTCCGTTTTGACAGAATTCTGCTGACATTAGCAATCGAAGAAGCGGATTACGAAGTGTTGATCGAACATGAGCCCAGCGAAGGAAGCGAATCGAAAGATGATCTCGAGACTCATCTGATCGAAGATGAAGAATCTAGCGAGGAACACGAAAGGACTGAATGCAAACAAAATGCTGATTGTTCTGACGATCTTCTTCGCGAATCGGACGAAGTTGTTGAATCCTTCGAGGTCGATGCTGAAGAGGCTGGTGAAGATCATAAAGCGCAAGAAGATGAAGGTAATACCAACGCCTTGGACAGTTCATGGGACGTTGTTGCAAGCGGAAAAACTCAACCAGAAAAGAGTTTTGGTGATGAGAAAATGACTGGTGAACAGACCGAAGAATCAGACGAGCTTGTCGAAGATGTTCTAATCGAAGAAGCTGAATCCGAAGGGTACCATGAAGCAGATCAACTAAACGTTGTGGCCAGTACCGCAAAGCATAAACTACCAAACAGCGTTGAATCATCTCAACAAGCCAAAAAGTTCAAGAATGCCGAAGTGGTTGAACCGGACACCTCATCCGTTAGTGTGACTCCAGCCAAACCACAAGCCATCGAGCAACCTTCGACGAGCAGTTGTACAAGCAGCGCTTCAGTAGCTCCAGCAGCACCAGCAAAGATGAGTGAAGAGGAATACTTTGCGCTCTCGCTGGTTGGTCCGCTGCAGCGGTTGCCACCGGAAAAGAGAGCGATCGCCAAGATGAAGATCCTTACGTATTTGGTACAGCTGGAGTGTGGACTGACGGATGCCAACCTGTGAATCGCTGCGGGGTGACTGATTTTAAGGTATTTACGATAAATATTTTTGAGTAGTAGTTGCAGGTTTGTCACTGATGTCCGAACTTCCCTTATCTCGTCTTCCCAGTCACAGTCACATAGCTGGTTCTGCCAGAAACCTGCTAGAACGGTGGAACATTTCTGCTAGAATGCTGTAAGAATATCCAGCTCTGTAAGAAATCTGCTAGAATCCTGTTAGAACGTCGTGACTGGGTTAAAGGTCACTTCAAGCAGTTGCAACGCTCGCTGATGACAAGGATATGGGAGAACAGAACCAGTTAAGATCCACCAAGATCCATTGTCAGCCCACTGTTCATCGCGCTCAAAAACCAAAACTGACAGCGCGCTCTCGTCTGTCAGTGGAAGCGCTCCATCTGCGCTTGCAAGAAAATTCCCTCCACCAAACCAACGCTCAAGCGATCCGGAGCCCAAAACGACAAAGTCGAAAGAGGGTCTCTCGTCGTGTCGCTCTCGGCTGAGCCTTCAGTTATCTTTTCGCTCGCACACGGTGCTGATGTGTGCACGCGTTCGCTGCTCAAAACTCTGCCTGCCTGCCGTCGTCGCTTTGCGTTGAGGGACAGAGGGAGAAAGAGAGAAGAGGAGAGAAGGCGATAGGAGGACTACTGAACACACACACACGGGCTCTCGCTGTCGGTGTATGGGTGAGGTTCGCCCCATCGGCTGTGCGCTTGGGTGAACGCGGAGAGCGCGCGCGCCCTTAGGTGTGTGCGTGTGAGTGTGGAGGTGCGAGAGGGCGAGAAGTAGAAGAAGAACAGCATCAACAAAAGCAGGAGTCGGTCGAAGCGAAGAACAGAGGCAGCTCGCAGTAGGCGAGGACGTGTAGTAGTGTGTGAGTGTGTGTGTAGACGAGGAGAAGGAGAAGAAGAGAACGGTGCGACGGTGGAGGAGGAGATATCAAAATGGCTACTAGCGATGATGAACATTACCATCTCTACGAAGTGTTTCAAAATTGCTTCAACAAAATCGCCAACAAGCAGCCTGGTAAGTGTCGGGCCGGAACCGGAAGCGGTCCGGGCATCGCCGGGCGGTGGAAGTGGCCGCCCAAGTGCGCCGTGAAGTGTGTGAATCGAGATTGCGTTCGCGGGAGATAGGTCTGAAAGTGGAGATTTTTTTTTGTCATCCATTTCCAATTTTTGTTCGCGCGGTGCGTCGCTGTGTTGGTGTGTCTTTAAATGTTGCTGGCTGTATCCGTTTGTCGCAAGAGGAGTTACCATTGTATCTATGTGTGTGCATGTGTGCGTGTACTGCTTACGACGACGGCTACTTGGATTTGGTCACAGATTCTACACGGTGGTGGTGGTGGTAGTGGTAAAGTGTCGTCGTATGCCACCTTGTTGTGTGTACAAGTGTGCTCTGGTTGTGTCGGTGCTCGAGGGAAAGAGCACCAGCAGCAACAGCAGAAAAAAAAACGAAAAACGAAGCCAACGAAGAAAAAGCCTCTTTATGTCAAACGTTCTATAAATATTATGATGAGGCCCCGCCGATGATCGTGGCGCGCGGAACACTTCGAATAACGACCAAACTGGATTAATCCAGCGGAAGAGGGACGCTCCTAGCGCGGGTGTGGACACTGCCGCCAGCAAAGGCCCCACCGGGAATCGGTTCTCAAAAATCCGCAAACGCGCTGTGGATCGGATTTTCATCGCGCCGAGGAGAGCGCTGCAAATGTATCGCGGTAAGCCAAGGTTGCCAGATGTTTAACTTGTGGAAGGAGAGAGTCCCTGAACAATGAACCAGCAGTAAGCCGATTAGGCCTAGATAACTGTCGTGGGGAGTCC
Source organism: Culex pipiens pallens (assembly GCF_016801865.2). Taxonomy (NCBI): domain Eukaryota; kingdom Metazoa; phylum Arthropoda; class Insecta; order Diptera; family Culicidae; genus Culex; species Culex pipiens. Next base: position 30,850,765 of record NC_068938.1, on the reverse strand, counting down.
TGGTGTAATATACATTTTAGGTTTAGGTATCATGCGAATGCAACGTTACATAGATGTGTATTTGAGCTTGACGTCTTGATTAGAAGTGATCTCTCATTTGATTGACAAACGATATGACTATGACGTTTTTTGATAGAATCCAACAACTGTGAATCTGTTTCTAAGGATTTTGATGATTTGAACGATAGTTTCATATTATTTTTTTCATTAAGGGAGGCAGTTTAGTATTAGATCCTCTGATAATGTAACATTTCGGTTCCTTTTTTACGAAACAAATTTAAATGATTAAATTACTAATCATGAATTTAATTGTTACAAATACTGAAAACTAGTCATTGATTAATAACGTTACTAAATCCACCTTTAGGTGGTTGGTGCCTTCCTCACATTCATTACACAGCCTCAAAAAAGTGTATAAATAACACTTGCTTTATCAAAATATCTGAGATCCAGCCTAAAAAAGTGTAATAAAATACTATAGTACTTATAACTTTTGATAGGGTTGTCAGATTTTCAATGTTTTCTACTCTATACAAAGATCTCTTGATTACCCATCCAAAGATATGTCGCATGGTAGATCCGGACAACGTTTTGATCAAAATATGTGAGATCCGGCTTCTAAAAAGTGTATAAGTGGTTTTCTTACAAAACCACTCGTTTTTTTAGCATAACTTTTGAAGTACTGTTCTAAACTTCATAATATTAACTAGGGTCTTGTGGGACCCCAAAGACATACACACGCACAGACATTTGTTCAGAATTTGATACTGAGTCGATAGGTATACGTGAAGGTGGGTCTAAGAGGTTGAATAAAGAAGTTCATCTTTCGAGTGATTTTATAGCCTCTCCCCACTGAGGTGATGAATGCAAAAAAAATGTTTTTCATTTTTCATATGCAACGAAATCAGAACGTATATTAAACCAAAATGTCAAACTTTATGGCATTTACAGTAATTTTTCAAAAGACTGACATCTGAAGATTTATCCGGGATGTATGACAAAGTAGACTTTTCAAATATAGCTTTGATTTTTTTTTTCAAACTCGTAAACATATACTTATTGTTAGAGTTCTAATCCCAAAAATAAACCGATTTTCAAAACTGTTTTGTAAATCTTTTATATCTCAGGTCGTTTTGATAAAATGTCATCAAATTTAAATTGAAGGTAGAATTGTAGGAAATCTGGAATAATAAATCGTTTTTACCAAGTAAGCTGATAAATCATGCAATATTTATCTTGAATTTAAACAAATTTAATCCAACAAATTTAAAGAAACAAAATTTAATATGACGTACTTTTTTTGATAACTATATACTTTTGAGACAGTGTTTTATTTAATCGTAATTTCAATTTGATAGAGAACACATTTTAAAGAAAAATATTTAAAAACTATAAAAATAATCAACCTTTTTCCTTAAATACCATACCTTTCTGTCCTTATGCAAGTAAGTGACGTAAACGGCAATTTAAAATAATTGCATTTTCAAATTCCATCCAAAATTTTTTTTCACTACGGATGTCAATTTCTGGAGTTTTTTTTATAAGAGGTCCAATTTTCATTTTCTTATATTTGGGATGTTTTTGAATACCTCTGACTAGATTCAATTATTTTTTGACATCCAAAACTTTAAACAGGGTTGCCAGATATTCGTTGTCTTCACCTTCAAAACCTGAGTTTTGCAAGAGGTGTTGGCGTATTACAGAACAGTAAATCACGATTTCCATGTGGTTTCAGCAGGTTCTAGTCTTGCCACTCTAAGGAAACACTTCGGAGCAAGCGTTTGCCGCTGAATACAGTGCTTAGATGCACTCAAATCTTCATCAACCATTCTAAATACGCAAAAAGATGCTTCGCACGCCTTTGGCATTCACCTCACAAAATTTACGTGCGTTGACGTTCGATGCAAAATAAACGCTTGGCAACCCTTCGCACTTCGACTTCGGTCTTGTACGGTCCCGCAAAATAATAGTCGTCTACGGGCGCGCGTGTGACACCAAGTCAGTCAGTCTTTCTCTGTGTTTTCTCTGTGTGTACCGTACCCACAATAATACTCTCCTCTCTAACACGCATTCACGCGACGACATCGCTTGCTGTGCATGTGGTTGTCGTTTCTTCCTCCTCCAACAATTCTTCATGAGTTGTGCGGTGTGTGTCCGCGGCTAACGCTGTATTAGTATCAACACGATTTGCTCCGTGCAGCGCTCTGTGATCATTGTTGTTCTTTTTGCCTTTCCTCGACTCTCTGCCTTCGACGGCCAAGAAATACACAAAAGTCACACACCGAGTTGTGTCCGAGTCACACTGCGAACAGTCGGTTTCTCCGGACTTCAGATATGCCACCAACACTCACTCTAATCGCCGCCTTTTGGCATCGATGTTGTCGTGCGTGTTGCGTCCCTCGCCCTAAACCCTGTGCACAGGAGAAGGAGGCAACCGAAAAAAATGTATCAGTCCCAGAGAAAAACGACTCGGAAAACTGTTCCAAAGTCCTGCTTCTGGCCAAACTCACCCTTTATTCCCGGAAGAACTGTGCGAGCCGTGTAATTGTTTTCCACGGTTCAGCTACACGGGTTCTCCGTGGAAGTAGGTAGGGGATGATTACGGGTGATGAAACAGTAAATGCTTTCTTCCACCTAACTAACTTGTAACTTGTTCGACAGACTTTGTGCGATTGGGCAATCGAACCAGCGAGAGTTATGATTCCGATCTGACTCCTACAAAGGGATGCAATAGATTCAGATGTGTGTGTGTGTGAGTGTGACTTGTCATATGTGTACCACGATTTGCCAAGCAAATGAAAATCGCTTTAAAAGGGGGAGGGTACCACGAAGAGGAAGGGGGGACGGGTTGGAGATTTAGCAGATAATCAAAACGTTGTCCTCCACACATCGAGGTGGAGTTGTCATGCTTGTTTGTTGACGTGGGATAGAGGCGGTGGACGTTTGGTTTGGCCTGCGGAATGTTTGTTGTGAACCATGCTTGCAGTAGCAATAGCAACATCAGTGACCTAGAGGGACACGCGTTTCGGGAGGCTGACTTTAATTAATGTTGAGTTATGCAATCGACTATTGATACTAATGTGTAGTACGAGATAGATTGACATTCGAGATTTGACTATCGAAATTGTGTTCAAATATATCTTGAGCTGACCTGAAGTATGTCTTTGTCATCATTTTAATATATTACAAACAAATATTCCAAACTACTGCAGTATAAATATACGAATTTCGATTATTTTGATGTTAAGTGAATCTTTTTATTACAACGAGCAGGGTTGTTACGGACGGCGCGGATCGCGCGGATCTGGCGCGGATTTGCTGGCTAATTTTGCTCAGGCGCGGATTTCGCGCGGATGGCAATTTTGATAAATAAATTAATTGAGAGCGATAGAATTACTTTCAAGTTATTAAGAAAAATATTATCAGGAATTCCTTTTTTATTAATTGAATTTTCTTCTGAAAATGTTTGTTTTTTTTTTTCTTAGTACGAAACGTCGAAAAATTAAGATGAAGATTATGTAGAAATTATTTTTTATATGTTTCTTGTCATTTCTTACCATCTTTGGCTCTGAATGTTTAATTTCTTTTGAGTTTTGAGTAATGATTTTTAACCTTATTTATTTTTAATTTTATACTGGATTTATTCAATTTTTAATGTTGTAAATCAAATATTACAAACTTTTCCCGAAGATATAGACATTGGAATGTGTAACAAAAACTATTATTGGGGCTTTTTCTGGTGGGCGCCAAATATGAGCTTGATTGAACGAAACAGAAGCTGGCCTCCACTTTCGAATTTTAGATGGAATTTAATCGTAGAATATTTTTCTAAATTTAATCATTCTTGGCGAAAATAAAAAGATCCGAACATTCCAAATTCAAAGCTTCAGAAATTCAAAAATTCGAAACTTTTTTTTGTTTTAAAAGTTGTTTTAACGACAGAAATCAGAATACATATTATTTTTTTTCGAAATTTCTAAAAAATGGATTTATTGCTTTCATTCTTTTGGAGCCTTTAAACATAAAACGAGTTTTCTTTTATTAAATTCTTTCTGAATAAGTTTTTCTTCATAAAAAAATAAAATTTCTTATTTGAGCGAGTTGTGGCGCTATAACCACGGCAAAATAGTGTCCAGGGCATTCGTGGAAATACAATGTCCCATCCCAGAGGGTCCCGGAGTACCAAACCTTCTTAGCATGGTGCTCCCAACGAATACAACCAAATCTCGGAGCGTATGGTGGTGTGCCCCTACGCTTCTTCCTCCCCTGTCGATTCAGAATTGTGTTGTTGTTCGAACACTCAGTGCTCAAACTCAACCCAATTACGAGTCATCTCTGCGATACGGCTTTACGCAGTAGGCCTGGCCGCTTTAACGCTTGTGATGTTTCAATGCATTTCAATGCAATGGCGCTCTACAAATGTTAATAAATGACAAGAAGAGTGCTAGGCGTCATCTAACCTAAGGCACTCTCCAGGATCCCTACGAAAGATTGGCTGCGCTAGGGTCTGATTAGATTAGATTAGATTAGATTAGATAAAAAAATAAAATTTCTTAAATGTTGGTCGCGATATTTTTTATATGGCGCGGATTTCGCGCGGTTTCGGAATTTAGGTCGGAGTGGATTTGGTGCGGATTTTTTTTCGACTCTCCCGTAACAACCCTGAACGAGGTAAACAAAAATCGTGAGCAGTATGAACTGAATGTATACAGTTGGAGCCTTGCTTGGTTGGTTTACTAGAACAAATTTGGTTTGCTTTTTCTGAGAAATTTTAGAGGCGCAATTTTTTTAAATTTATGTTTATTATTACATTCATTCTTGCCATCTTTGATCATCATTTGATTTGCTTTTTTGTTGAAATATTTTTAAATTGATGTATCGATTTAAAAACCAATCAATTATTAATTTAAAAAAACAAGCAAGATTACGTCCTATTGTAAAGTTTTTGGGGAATTACTGAAATGGTAATTTAGAATGAATACAAAACTCGATGTATTTGATAAAAGTACTTAAAAAATGTGCATAAAATTCAACAATATCCTATGTTTTTTTTTTAATTTTAAAATACATTGAAATGAAACCTGTCAGTGAGAATTTTTAAACAAGATTTTTTAATTTAGTGTACATCACATGTGTAATTTAACTTATCTTTAAAACAAATATTATAGGGATTTTTAATTGATTCAATATCTTGGCCATACTTTAGGGAATTAAATAAACATCTAAAATTGCAAAACATGTTTGACAATATTTATATTCTGATTGTGTTTGGTATTCGAGGAATTGTTAGACATTCGATTAAAAAACATCATAAATTTTACTACACAGACTATGAACAAATTAAAAACTATTATCTTTACAGTTGCTATTTCCTTCCTAGCATTCAGCAAAAAACTTTTACTTTTTTATTCAGCAAAAAACCTTTAGATTGTTTTGACAATTATTTAAACTTCTGAATAAAAAAATGGGTCATCTACGTGAACACATTTTTTGAATTGTGAATTGATAATTTGGTTTAAATAAAATATTGTTCAATTATAATTTTTTAACCTTTTGCAAATTTTATACAATTTTGTACATTTTTATCAAAAGAAATGATTTGGTTGTATTTTTTTGCTAATTTATAATAAACGAAGCCAAAATAACTTTGAAAAGCCAAGTTAAAATGGGACAACGATACTTTATAAACAATAAACTATTGTTTTTATTTTATGTAGGTTGTTTTCTAAAATTTTACCAAACCTGATAAATTGCAACTAAATCGATTAAAAACAATAAAAATCGTTTAGTTTTCCGGTTATAAACTATAGTGATTTTTATTATTTGAAAATTATGACCAGAATATTTTTGTTTTTAGTTAATTTACATAATTAGATTTTGAATTAAAAAATAAAAATTTAACCGTATTTCAATTACGAAACTAATTCTGTTGTATTCAATAAAATTCAACCCAAAAACAGATAACATTAAAAAAAAATTTAAAAGTCGTTTCATACTTTTTGTAAAAATCCTCAAAATAACGGATTGTTACTTGAATATTCACAACAAATATTGTTAATGCAGTTCGAAGGCCTGAAAAAAAATCACTTCGGATAATCGAATCACCAAGAAAATGATTATTTTTCGTTGTCTTATTTTTGACTGTTGAGCTTGAATATGACCTCAAACATTAAAATTTTAAAATCCGAGGTGGTGGCCAAAATGGCCTTGATAAAATATTGAAAATATGAATTTTGTATGTTAATTGGCAATCAACAACTAAAATTTGACTAAAATGGGTTGACAGAACTCGAATTTGATGTTAAAAGTAAGTAAGAAAAAGACGCGATTTTTTTTCTTCATGATTCGATTCTTCAAAGTCCCATACAAACCTTCGGATAATCGAGTCTGGGCTGCAATACCAAATCAAATTGTAATGAAATATATTCGCTGAACAGTCAGTGAAATTATACAAATTTTGAAAAAAAAATCATCTTCAAAACAATTTTTTTAGGCGCTTATAAAAAAAATGGCTAATTAAGAACTTATTAGTTCTATTTTGTTTTGACAATGGAATATATTGAAAGTCTTGTCATAAATAGCTATGGGAAATTCTCGTATTATTGGCAGGTTAAGCACTCGCTCCTAACTCCATCCAATTTGCTGATTTTCACTATTTAAACAACTTTTTTTGGAAAACTTTTTATAGGAACTTGCTTGCTCACTTCCTATTGTACTATTTATCACCCGATTTTAGTTGAAAACGCGTTTTATGAGCTGCAATTGAACATCAAAGTGCTGATACGGCAACATTAGAGGCACGCTGGAATTAGATGCTGTTCCCCAATTGTGAAAGCAGACAAAAATCAAAATACGAACGCAACCTGTCAAAGCTGTTGCGCCACAGGCTGATGTACACGCTAACGACAAACCACTACATTTTGGTTCGGCGCAACAGATTTTTTCGCGCAATAGAAGTGTTGCGCACTTCGGTTTGGTGGTGCGCAGATAATATAAATAACATTTTAAACTTGCTCCCGTTTTCTATGCAAACCCATATTTGTATTCAAATCTAGGGAACGGAGTTTGCAGGTTGATAGAATTTTAAATTGCTATGATATGTGGGTTTTATCAACCGGGTTCGATTAGCATTTCATAGAGTGCTCTGTCGAAGGGCTTGTTGATAAGGGCCCTTTACTGACATTGTGACGTTTTCTGACGCAGAGTTTTGAATCAGGATGACGTCGGAGTATAACATTTATGAACTTGATTTGCAATACTTTAATTTTTGCGTCACTAGACAAAATGTTGAATGGCGTCACGTTTTTTTCCTTCAGGAAATAATTTCATAACACAGTATCCTTGACTTGTCACATTTCACACGACCAAAGTGACAACCTTTCAATAACGAAAACGCCGAACGAAGCGGGCCCAAAAATGTATAATAAACCTTTCGAGAGAGTTTTGCAAATTTAATATCTGTCTAGAATTACGAATGACCCAAAAAACGAACCGTGACAAATAAATGCGCCCTCCCTCCCCAACCAACGACCGACCGTCGTCTTTCGTTTGGTCGTTGGTTGCAGCTCCTTTCTCTGTTGCCTCCCTCCAACACCCAACAATCCTACTCCCTCCCCCTTCTTGGAGTAAGGTTTAAGAGGTGGTATGTGAGTGTGTGTGCACGCAATACGCGGCCGCCCTCCCTCCCTTTATTTCTTGTACGCCAGCAGCCAGAGTCTGGAGCTTAAAAATATAATAAAATTTGAACTGTTATCCTCCTTGCCCTTTTTGACTGCTGCTGCTGTTGCTGTTTTTGCTGCGGCGAGTTGCGACTCCTGGCCAAACTCTGTCGGTGTAGGACCCCCGCCACCGTATAATTTTATGTGGCCCAAGAAAGCCTCTTTCCGCTGTACGGCGCGTTTCTTGTATTTTTATGGCCTTTTTCTGCTGCTATACTGAAAAACTGGGCCGTTTTTGGTACACACTTCCCCACTGCTGACAATGACTAAGACGCGTAGATTCGTGTTTTTTCCTTGGTTGGTTCCGCAACTTTTATGTTGTAGACCACCCCGTCAAACAACGACTATCCAGAGGAGGTGGTAACAACATCAATATCAAATTTTGTTATTCTTGGATTAGTTGTTAAAAAATAGATTCTTATAAAAAAGTACTGAGAAAGCCACAAGTTTTGGTATTGCTATAGCAAATCAATTACAATGTCTCTCTCACTGAAACATAAATACTTGCCTTATTTAAAGTAGAGACCAAGGTAAACAATTCAGAGCCTCTTTTCTATGTTTTACTTTCTTACTAAAACACATTCAAATACAACATTTAGTTTTACACAAATTAGTCACATTTATTTCAAATCCATTGAAAATATTTTTCAACATCTATTCCATTATCCGGTTCAGAGATGTGCAAAAGAAAGTTAATTCATATTTAAATATATATTTAAAATTTCAATGAATCTTTAAGTAAATCCAACTGAAAATTATCAAAATTGTAGTTTATGCACAGAAAAAAAAAGTTGAATTTTGGAATGTTGAAAATTTGGAATGTTGAATATTACCTCTTTTTTGAGTAATAATACATAAAAAATGTGTAAAAATGTGAACCTGATGAATATTCATCAAAAACTGATGAAAATTCATCATTTTCTGGGGCAAAATCAATCATTTTTTTAGACACAAAATCTGTCAACATTTCCTGATGAATATTACCATCCTTTTTTTTTCTGTGTGCAACAAGTTTCAAAAAGAAGATTTTTGCAGCACGAGTCGTACATTTATCCAACGAGGTTTACCGAGTTGTATAAATACGACGAGTGCTGAAAAAACCAGGTTTTGCAACGAGTTGTTTACAACATTTCTTGCATCTCCGAATCCGAATTTGTGAATGAAATATTATGTAAATCCTAGAATATGTTCATCTTTAATCTTTATACAGTGAATTCTCGATTATCTTATGCCTCGATTATCCGAAGCCTTCACAAAAAAATGATGGTAATATTCATCAGGCAATGGCTACAGGTTTTGTGTAAAAAAAAGTGTAATATTACTGCAGAAATTGGTGAATTTTCATCCGTTTCTGATAAATTTTCATCAGGTTCACATTTTTACTCATTTTTCGAGTAACATTACTCAAAAAAGAGGTAATATTCAACCAACCAAATTTTCAACATTGCAAAATTCAACTTTTTTTGCTGTGTTGATTATCTTAAGTACGATTGTCCGAAAGTTTTAAATGAGTATTTACGCCAACTTAGAAAACTCTGGTCACTTTTGAACATTTCTAGAGTTTTTTTTTTAAATAGGTCCTATAAGCATATGAAAGACAATAGTTTATAGGACCTTTTCAAAAAAAACTCTAGATTTGTGTTGTCATATTTGAGCTCAACGACCCTAAATTAGAAACGATATTTTTTTCGTACTGGGTTATTCGAAGTGATTTTTTCGATGACTTCAGATATAGTCCAGACACGATTATCCGAAGCCTCGATTATCCGAAGATTCGATTATCCGAAGTTCGATTTTCCGAAGGTTTGTATAGGACTTCCGATAATCGAATCACAAAAAAAAAAATGTTTTCGTATTTTTTAATTTTCTTGTTTTTAACATAAAATTTGAGTTCTACGACCCCATTTAAGTCAAATTTGAGTTGTTGATTGCCTATTAAAAAATAAAATGCATTTTTTCAATATTGCATCACCGCCATTTTGGCCGCCATCTTGGATTTAAAAATTCTAAATCATTTTAGCGTAGTTCAGGGGTCATACCTAAGCTCGACAATCAAAAATTAGACAGCGAAAAAAAAAATCGTAATTTGATTATCCGAAGTTTCGATTATCCCAAGTGATTTTTTCCGAGGCCTTCGGAAAATCGAGTCTGGACTGTAATCTAGTATGGACTGTATTTTTATTTGTTCCCTTAACGGTGCACATCAACAAGAGTTTTTGCACCAAGATTTTTGTTACAGATATTTTAGTATTTTCGAAACTACGGGAACTATCGATATAATGTTTTATTCATCCCCTAAAGTACTGTCTACTAAGTGATTTACAACAAAATTTGCCTGTTTTTACAATCAGATTTGTGCAGGATTGGGTCCGTAAGTTTGTCAATTTTGGCATAAGAAGACAACAACTTCCTTGGTTGCTGTGCACCCTTAAAAGTATTTTAAATTTAAGAAGAAAAAAAAAACAACGGTATCGCAGCATTTCCTTTTCCTATACTTATAACATGCAATGTCACACTTGCTAAGACCCCCCCTCCCCCCCTAGAGCGTGACATACTTTATGGATGACGGCTTACCTCTTATTGTTAACAATAATGATTGCGACCTGTTTTATTTTGAAATTCTGACTTTTCCGGTAACCTAAAAATTAAAACTAAAACCATTTTTTTCTGTGAGCCTTGCTTTCTGCGGAAAACATGATAAAATGGCTTTCAATCCGCAATAATGCCACTTTTTGGAGCATTGGCCATTTTTGCAATTAATTTAATTCGTCTTATAGTTTTGCAAGGAAGATGTTTGAACATTTTAAGGGGCCTCTACAAAACTCGAACCCAAAAAGCATATGTGCTTTTACTGTTTTTTTTTTTAATTTCCAAAAGATTGCTGAATTTCCTTATTTAAAATAATAGAGAACTTGGATTGGATTTTGTTGGAGGTGTGTTGGAAAACTTTTTTTGTTTCTCTGCTAAATTGATTTTTTTTTCTAGAAGCATGAATCTGGTTCTAAATCTTGAACCATTCCACTGTAAGTAGCGAGTATAAAGGGTCACTACAGACTCGACTCGATTATCCGAAGTCCCCCGAAAATAATCACTTCGGTTAAAAAAATCTTCGGATAATCGAATCAGAAATCGTTTTATTTCGTTTTCTTGTTTTGGATCGTTGAACTGAAATATATCCTCTAACGTAATTTGGAAATTTTCAATCCAAGATGGCGTCCAAAATGGCGGTCGTTGAGCACGAACTTGATAAAAAAGTGAACATTTTAAAAAACCTTTGTATGATCCAATAAAATAAAAAAAAACTGTATTTTTTACAGAAACTCACCACAGTAAATGGAAACTCCCAGTGCTGATCATTCTGCTTGTGCTGTTGCGAAATTATGTTCTATTTTGCTTCCAGCACCAGAAAACCACCCTTCGTGAGTGATAACAATCGTGAATTCCTAGAAGAACTTGAAGTTTCTTCGAGCGCTATCGAAACCATTAAAACGAGTTCCGCGTTAGACTTGTTTGATCTAGATGTATTCTGAGTTAAAGTAGGTCTGATCTCGTTTTAGCTTTCGTTAAGGGTGATTTATGGTTACCTTTTTTTATTGAACCCACAAAAATCACTTAAGAAAACAGTGTATCCTTCATGAGTTGGCTACCAACCAATCGTCGCCCGGCAGATCTTTAGCCGCTCATTCTCCTTCTGCGTTATCGATTGGCCGATTAGCATAGGTCAAACCATGCGCGTAAATGCCATGTTTGGTTTAGCAATTCATAGCTTTGTGATTATTCAAATTCGATTAGCAATCAGCTTCTATCCCCAGCATCATCAACATCAGCTCAACCCACAGTCGCACGAAATTTACCCAACACACATTGATATGCTGGAAATCGAACTCGGATGGATTTCGAAGACACATAAAATTAATTATGCAAATATACCACACCGCACACAGACACACTCACAAAATCAACTTAATCCATCATCGAACGCCGTCTGACGAAAGCGGAAAATCTTTCCTCAGAGAACCGCGTGGTTCTTCGCAAGACGCAACTCCTTTCCAGAGTTTTCGAGAGGCACGTTCGAATGCTGCACAGCACACATTCAATGTGACAATGTGGCAGTGCGAGTGTACTTCTTTCACGCGTGGAAAACTGCTCTCGATGGGTGGCGATTCCTCCCACCCACTTCCTCCCCCGTTTTTCTTGCACCACGAACATTTCAGCATACGGTTGTATCGATTCCCGGGCAAGGAATATAAAATACACATTATGTTGATTTGATTTGCTCCAGTGAGTACAGCATGCTGTACTTGGAGTGGTGTGCCTTTGCCTTTGGCTGCTGCTGCTGTTGACTGGCTGTAAAATCGAAGGGTTTTTGAAACGCTAAATAAACCCCAAATCATATCTGCTGGCTGCTGCTGGTTAGAAGGTTGGTTGGGTGAGCTGAACCCTGTTTTGCAGTTTGTGAGGGGGGACCACGACACGATGTACACTCCCACCTTTCTTCGTTGGGGAGAGGAGCGAGGGCGGAATTCATGTGGTGAATTGTGTCACACTTCGAATGTGAATTGTTATGATGGAAAAGTTATGCCTATTTTTTACTGCAATACTATAATTTTTAAGTGACCATCACTCGACTTGGACTCGAAGAAAATAGTGATTTTAGATCTGATTTTTTGAAATCATTACATGTCACCAACAATCACACTTCAAGATCTTTCTTCATTTTGATCTGATTTTTTGAAATCATTACATGTCACCAACAATCACACTTCAAGATCTTTCTTCATGCCGAGCTTCCGTGGCCGTGAGGTTACGGGTTTCGCCTTATAAGCGGAAGGTGATAAGTTCGATTCCTGTCTGGCTCGGCAAAGTCAGATCCCTTAAAGGAGTAAATATGCTCACTGGGAGTACTGACCGGTAGGGGATGGGTTTCGACTAGCGGCGTGCTGGGTTTCCAATCCAGAGGTCGTGAGTTCGGTTCTCGTACCGGGATGATGAAATGTCAGCTTTTTTTGCCACCTGACAAAAGTGAGTAAGACAGATTTAAATTGTCTAAGTTTATCTACTACATTTCTCAAACCAAACACTCCGTGGAAAAATTCCAACTCAAAATCAACCCAACCGCACCCTTCTGGTATTCGTTACCCAAATCTAGAGAGTTCCCAACCAGTCAACAACGGCCCCAGCAGCAGCACGTCCCCGGCTCATGATTAGCCAACGCGGCTCGTATATATTTTTTATCGCCAATTCCTTAGATTATGTGATGGATTTATTAGTCTCCAGGCTTCCACTGAGAGCTGCTGCTGCCGCTGCCGTAGAAGAGGTGACTAATTGGATTATGAATTTCTCACTGTCACTGACTGCCCCCAAAAGCATGAACATGAAGACTGGGGTTTTACACTACCTCTATCTACCCCCACACCCACAAATCACCCAACAAATTTTGAAAAGCGACGTGATTTTTTCCTCGGCTTCTATACTCCTGGCTAATGCTAATGCCGGTTCGGACGACGTTTTAAAACGTCATCAAAAGTGTATGGGATTTTGACACCCACACGCGCCACCAAGAAAAAAAAAATGAGTGGCACATTAAAAATTTTACGGTGCTCTAAAACAACAACCGCGGCCCCTGGCGTCCTCTGAAATGAAGTTTTGATGCTTAACTTGAATGAGTTGACCTCCGGAAAGAACTGGATCGGTTGCATTTCAAAATCAAAATTCTTGATAAATTCTTCAAATAATCAACGTTTCGCCCCCGCAACCGGCCAGGATTCCGGTTTTGGCGCGAGCTCACACTTGTGGGTGGACCAGGGGGCGGCTGATTGGTCACCCACCAGTTCATAACTTACACGTCTCTGTGTGGGAGGACGACTCACCCCCTTAACTCTTGTGCAGAAAATCGATACCGCGGGCTACAACCCAATCAGCAAATCATTTGATAAGGTTTCGAATTGATATAATGATATGTGTGTGGTTGTTATGAATAGAGTATTTTTCTTGCCTTTTTTTCCTGGGGGCGCTACAAGTTCAACCGGTGACAACTGAATTGACTGTTTTCTAGTTATTGTTGTTGTTGCCCAAGCTATGATAGAGGGAACCGATATTTAGAGTATAATCCAATTCTGCTATCTTATCGGCGATAAATGGTGGGGCGGATGGGGTGATTTGCGCGGTGGTTGATCACACCGCGATGATGAATCGAATTTTTGAGGATGGAATTGCGTAAAAGCTGAACTTAAGGAAAACCCCAATTTATTAAAATTGCCCATTTGAGCTCACAACTGAATCTACTTAAGGGGTTACATACATGTAAATCATCAAAAAAGTCACACTTCAACTTTTTTCAAGGCATTAAAATATACATTTTCTCCTACTAAAAAAACAAATTTGAAGATATTTGGTTGTATCCTTGCCGAGATATAGATTTTTTCAGTTAGTAGTTTAAAAAACGGGTGCCACGATATCTCAACACTGTCTTGACCAAATCGGCTCAAAATTTAGGTTCGTTGAACCGATTCCGTGTGCATGAAGATGCCTGATTTTCAAAAAGTTTATTTTAAAAAAAGATAAAAATATTTTTATGTTTTTCATATTAAAAACAAGTCAGTTTTTGAATTTTGTATTTTTTTAAAAAGCAAAATTTAAAAATCGGGCTTCGTCATGCACACGGGATACGTCTTGAGAGTCTTCACCTAAAATTTCAGCCAATTTGGTCCATCCCATCTCGAGATATCGTGGCACCCGTAAATCAACTCAGTGTTTCGAGAAAAACGCTAACAAAGTTTGACAGTTCGCTTTGCGCATGGCAAAAGGGGAAATTCTCGTATGTTTAGCAGGTTTAGCTCTCGCTCCTAACTCCATCCAATTTGCTGATTTTCACTATTTAAACAACTAATTTTGCAAAACTTTTGATAGAAACTTGCTTGCTCACATCTTATTGAGCTATTTATCACATTAGAGGCACGCTGGAATTAGATGCTGTTCGCCTACTCAGTTTAATCATGAAATATCTTCATTAAACATTCAGGAGTGATTGAAAATCATCTTTTGAGTGCATTAACAAATTTTCTTATATATAAAATTTTGTGGTTTTCTGCATGTATGCATTTTTTAATCTTTCAAAAATGTAAATTTCTTTGTATAAAAGTTAAAAGTATTCATTCGCGAAAGTTTTTGATGAAAACAATTAATTAACATGAGCAGTGCCTTGAGTATAAATGATTCAAGAAGAATCAGATTTCATAAGCAAAGATTTGTAGTTGTTTTTTTCATAATTTTAATCCTACGCAATTTTTCAACTTCTGGTCTTAAAATTAGGTTCCTCTTCTTTCAACTTTTTTTTTGAGGATAAGGCCGTTGCGAATATTTTTCATAGTTTATGTTGCTAAATAATCAGGGGGCAATTTTTGGCAAACTTGAAAATTTTATTGGAAATAGAAGTCTTATCAACTGGAAATAATTTGAAATGCATTTTCCTTCGTTTTAAATCCCATTTAGCATGTTTGGGCTCATTAAAAAATATTTCTATTTTTTCAAAAATTCCGCAAAAAGTTAGTTTTTTGTCTGGTTTTTTTTAATCTTAAATGTTTTGAAACTAACGATTGCAAAACAACTGGACAGCTGTAAAGTGCATTTCATAACACTTTTTTTTTTTAATTCAAATGTTGAAATCATGGCTTGTGATTTGATTTTTTTCATATTGTTTGCCCCCTCCCCTATTTTTACTTTTTTTTATTCTTATTTTCGATTGCCCAAACGGTTTACTTTTTATTGCACAAAAATAACAATGTACTTTTTGCAATTTCTTTTATTCTCGAACGACGAAACAGCCTACTTTTATCTACCAAAAATAACAGAATCGAATAGAAACGCTTTTCAAAACAAATGCTGAAAAGTTTTACTTTTCAGCACTGAAATGGATGCTGAAAAGTTAAACATAGCTAAACTTGATTTTTTCAGCACTCGTCGTATTTATTCATCTCGGTAAACCTCGGTTAATGAATTCTATTTTTAAATGATTCAATTTCAAAATAGTAACTCAGCACGTGGTAAAAGATAGAAATATTTCTAAAATTTCATGAAAGATTGATGTTACATGCCAGTTATTTGTCTGTACCAGAATTTGATATGATATAAAAAACTGTGGTTTGCAATTTACCGCTGGTTACACTTTTTTCAACGATGTGTCATTTTTTGTTAGGTTCATGTGGGATTTCTGAAAACATGTGCAAACCCCGTAATTGTTATTGCGTTCGAGCATTTTCTTTTAGATTTTTATCTAAATTATTTTTTTTGGATGTTGAGATGGCGTTCCGTCATATTTAAAATTTTGCCGTTGCAAATATTTTTTGAAGTTTATGTCCTTCGACTCTGACTAAAGTCGAGGGGGGGGGGGGAGGGAGGGGCAAAAAAATAGAAAAAGTATAAAAATTGAAATTACGAGCCATTGTTTCAACATTTTCATGAAAAAAGTGTTTTCAAATGCATTATACACATGTCCAGTTGTTTTATCATGATTAGTTTTCAAAATATCTAAGTATTGACGAAAATGTTATTTTTTTGCGAAAAATATTTTTTTTGCGGTGCTGTACATTGGAATTTCATAAAAATTCTAAACATTTTTAAACAAGCCCAAACATGCTAAATATGATAATCAATGCAGAAAAAAGCATTTTAGATTGTTTTCAGTTGGTTAGACTTCTATTTTCATGGAAATTTTGAAGTATTTTGGAAAAATATTTTTTTTGCCCCTTGATTTTTCAGACCAATTTGAAGGGGGGGGGGGGGGGGGGGGAATATTTGCAACGGCCTTATCTGATTTTGATAAGTTGTGCTATGAAATATATTATATTAGTGTGAATTTATGTTTTTTATTAGTGTAAGTGCTTTAAATGTTTTCATTATTACCATTAAGTGGGTACAATAACTTTCCCGTCTAACAGATAAGTTTGCGTTATTTAATGCCCAAAATAGCAGGAAAGACTAAGTATGTTTTTAATTCATAAAGCAGATTTACTTAACATATTGGAATGTAAATTTGTTAATTTGTGCATGTAAAACGTTATAGGTTTGATAAAATTAAATGAAAAGAAATTTTTCATCGATGAATTTTAATTATACAATGTTTTTAAAATTTCGTTTTTTATGAGATTTTCTGCCCAATTTTGACCATTGGATCTCGAATTTAATTATATCTTTTTACCTTTCAAACACTCGAAACACTAATCTGAAGAGGATTGGTGATTTCAACACAAAACCTATTCCGATGATCGAGATTCCAATCTCCCCGGAGGCTCCAAACCTGAACGTAATTCTAGAATCAACCAGCTCACGACAATTCCATAACCAAGCCATGCTCGCTCAAATCATATTTGGTCCTGGGGCGCTAATTACCACAAATGGTAATAAATATCTGCAAGAATGAGGTCAAACATCTTCCAAGATCGCCACCGCCATTCATCCGCAGCAGCAGCTATGCAATGCCCTACAGCAATCTCAATGTAACACCTTGGCTGTGCTGTAGAACGCTTTGTACCACTTACTGCGAGTTGGGTACACCCAAATGAGGAAGTTGGGACGATCATTGCGTTTTGTCTTTTTGTTGACACCAAGCCATCGTGACGCAGTGGTAGAGTGAACGATTTCGAATCCGAACGTTTCGTCTCGAATCTCGGTCGAAGTGTCACATTCTCCGATTTGGGTGCACAAACTCCAGTCACTACTAACTATAGGCTCTCTACCGAACTAGCAGTAGTCAGCGTCTGACTACTTGCTCTAGTGCACAGACTAGAACACACGAAGGTCATATTTGTAGTGATCGCTACTTGCTCTGTTGTAGCTGTTGTTCAACACAGAGACTTCCTGTGTGCGCTGGCGCGCGATCCGCGAAGGTGCATAATTAGCCACGATCGCTGCCTAGAAGGGAAGTTCGAGCTTTAATTGATCTCTTTACACGCGCGAGTTTTCGGATCAGAATCTCAAATTTTTCGAGCTTTCACGAGCCAATTTTTCAATTCCACCATCGTGTAATCATCGTTGCGCAACGCTTCAATTCTTCACTCCCCGAAAAATTTCCAGCCTTTTTCGAGCTCGAAGTAAGTGCCTCTCCAAGGTTATTATTTGCTTCCGAATTTCTCGATCAGCCGGTTTCGAGGTATCGCACGCGGAGGTTATTATTCTAGGTTGTTGCACCAAGGTTCAGCACAGCCACAGGTCATTGCTGGCAGGTAGAGTAATTGCAACAACCGCCACTTCCGAAGTTCTGCGCTGAGGGGTGCGTGAGTCGTTGAGAGCAATGTACCGTACGGGATCCTTTATTTGGGTGTGGAGTGGAGTTTCTTGTTCGTTGCTGCGTTTTTGTGTGTGGATTCTGCGCTGAATGACGAGCAGAAATTATCGACTTTGAGATTTGTTTTGCAAATTGAGAGGTATTATTTACATATCGAAAGCACGACTTGGTGTCACGACTTGGCAAGAATGAAAAAGCTGCATCCACGCGTGGAAATCAAACTCCTGCATTTTGCGCATTGTTGGACCGGCGCCTTTACCAACTGAGCTACGCTCGCTACCAAGAGGATGCTTGACAAAACGTCAACACCCTTAGCAATCAACCGATTGAAGCCTATCGAGGTCATTTCGGCGCAAGATTGTGTACAGTTTCAGATGAAAGCCAATTTTCCGCCTCAAAATTTCGCCTTTCAATTAGGGAGCCCGCGAAAAATTGCTCTTCAATCGGAAACCGCTCTCCGTTTAGCCGGGGAAAATCTCTAGTCGAAACAATTTATGCGTCCTCGTTCTAGCGCGTAATTCCCAGGCCCGTTAGGCGATGATGATGGTGGACCCCTCGAGGGAAGGTTATTAATGCGCATTGCCCCCTCGTGTCGGGATATCTTGACGTTCCGGCTAGAAGAAGATTCCCGGCGGAGGAGAGTGGCGGACGGCGGGAAGATCTATTACAACATTCTCGGGCCAAGCCGAAAAAGGCAGAGCTAGGAAAATGTGTATCGATGGTGATTCGAGCGAAACTTCATAGAGAGGCGCAGAGATGGGGCCCATAAAGCGATAAAATCATAAATAAATGGTAAAAATCATCTTTCCGGCTTAATTGCTTTTCTTCTCTAATTTTGCCTTGTTCCCTTTTGCGGTATTTTATGGGAAGGGGAGAGGAAATTGTTTCGGGAGAAGCGAGGGGAAAGCATGATGGAATTACTGATAATTTTCGGAAAATCATTGCATGATTTTTATCATGAGTTTTCCTGGTTGAACAAGCTTCATTAAATTGGAATTGTTAGAGCAGTTTTTGACCCTTTTTTAAATTTTTTAGCAATTTTTTCCTTACGAACTCACTAAACCGACAACATTAAAACGAGTTGAAACACATTGAAAATAATCTCATCAGAACTTTCAAATGAAATTTCTCAAGAAGCAAATGATATTTTCACGAATCTCTGTTTGTTCGCCTCAGCAACGATTATTGTCACATAGGGGGATGGCGTCGCTATTTTTAGACCACGTTTTCCACTTTTTCTCATCGAAACCGACGACTTTATTGACTTCATTTTGCTGGGCGAGATAGGACGCCGTCTATTTTTAGACGATGACTCAGCACTTTTCCATTCTTGCACTTTAAAAAACCAGGTGGCAGCACGATGTAACGCCACGTCCCTATTGCATTCTGAAAAAAGTGACGTTTCACATGCGCATGTATTAGTGAGAGCAAAAAACTCTCAGCGATCTTTCATTTGGCCGATTCTCGTGCAAGAGAGAAGAGAGACTCTGTCGCTTTTGAGTTTCTCTCTCAGTAAGTGTGAATCGTTTTGACGAGGAGATAAAAAGCATTGTTTTGTTTCATTAGATGTCAGAATTTTTGACAAACCTGTCTGTATTTTAATCCTATTTCAAATCATGGTTATTGCATGTAGACTTAAACTCCATCAAATAGTATTAGTGATTCGTAATGATAAATTTACGATTTTATTAGCCCAAAAAGCAGTAATAAAAATTTATCTCAAAACCCCGTCGAACTCGCGATCTTCGCCAAGTCAGTCAATTTTCCATGAAATATACGACTAGATGAGTCAGATTACCGACGGGTTGGCAGTTTTTTTTGCTGCTCGTCGCAACTTTGTCTGTCTGTGCGTTGGTCATCTTTCGCGTCTCATGCGATATTTCATTATTATTATTTTAAAGATTTTTTTTTCTGCTTCATGCTCTTTTCACTTCTCGGCCACTAATCTCTCAATTCGACGACGACTAGAATCCTCTGAACTTGGTTGATGAAGATGCAGCAGTTAGAGAGGGGGGCAAAACGTGAATATTTTTTTGCTAATGTTTGTTGTTGTTTTTGTTTAGATGTGAAGCACTGTTAAAACAAACAAATTACCATATTTTTTAAATTTAAATTAGTATCTCGAAAATTCAAGATAACTTGGCAATCTGGAGACTCGAGTTCGAATCCCGTTGAAGTCCCATTTTTTCACTTAACAGTGTTATTCATTCTGCCCCCCTCAAGAAACAGCAGCTCTTCCAAATCACTTGCACTTCTTCGCGTCTACTAGCCGCTGCTTTGTGAAGAAGTTAGTTAGTGGTTCTTGGGGGCCAAGACTTGACACGGCCGAAGCTGCCGATGATGGGTTGGGTTCTCCGCTTCGCAGAAGAGCTCTCTACACTAGATACATAAATAATGAAATTATTGCTTTTTCATGGATTATATTTTTGGAAAAGAAAAGAACAAGTCCGCGAGCTGCTCATTCTAGCCGTGGCTTGAGAATACAGTCGGATGACTGGTTCTATACTAGACCGATGTATTTGTGCGTAACTGTGTGTGAGTGGCTTGAAGCCGAAGTATCGAGCAAGACCATTTCAGCGGAATTGAACATTTCGCGATTCCACCGGAAGGCATATACTTAGCTGATGGACACTAATGTGGGGGACGTTTTATGGTGCTATTCTTTATAACTTATTGGTATGATGTGATATGCGAAAGATGCAAAACGGAAAATTGTTGATTTTTTGTTGCCAAAAATAGATATTCAAAGTGGTTAGCTTTGGTGATTCATTTCAATTTCATTTTTGATCGAAAACCACACTTCACAGTAGCGAAGCTCGGATGGCACGTCGACGGATATTGAAAATAAAAGTTTTATTGAGATCAGCTTGATTCTTTTTGGCGAGAGACACAGAGCATAAACATGTTTAGCTCTTTGACCAATTACTCGTACAAGCGTATAGATGTATTGGTGAGAATTGTAGATCGCTGTCAAATTTATTCGTGCGCTGAAGTGAGAGGCGTGCTTCATGCAAGCCTGGAATGCCAATTTTAGCAGTATTTCTTTCTTGTGGGTGTACCTTAAAATGGTCAACTGATCCATCCAAATGTAACATTTTAAACTTTTTAGTAATTATTAATTTGTATATACAAATATCAAGTTTGTAATGCCTCTCTGCAAAATTTACCCTTCCTGACTATGATGTAAAGTGTCGTTATCAGCTCATACCGCAAAACAATAAAACATCCACTGCAACACCCACACAACAATGAGGCGCCATCGATATACAAAAAAAAACCCACACATACACACAAAGAGCTGAGTTATCGCTGGCGCATAAAGCTAACAAAGCGTGAGTTGATTTTTAAAACGCAATCGTAAAATGATTTTTTATTCCTGGTAATTTCGGTTCATTTTTTTGCTGTTTGCACCCTTCAAGCCCGAACGGACTCATCTCATTTCCAAACCAGACAATAAACTACAAAAGGATTCTCGGATCTGAAACCAAACAGTTGAAAAAAAAAGACCGGGTAGCAAAGTAAAGCATAACGATCCAATAAATAACTAAACAGAGGAAATATAACAAAAAATATGACAATAAAAAACGGAGTAAATGTTCGGGCAGGTACTGCTGGGCCGATTATAATGGAATTTTTAACGAAAACACAGAACCAGTCCTGCCACACGCCTGCACCGCAAACCTGAGTGTGTGTGGGGGTGGAAAGTCCGAAACGATTGCGACACAGACAAACCGACGTGAAGCTCTTTTAAAATCCATCAACGGTCAATTTGAATTGAACTCACCACGGCAACTTTGAACTCGCGATTCAAACGCTCACCACTAGATGACTCTAGTGAAGAGTTGCATTTCAAATTTGTTCACCTTTTTGTCTGTGGTCACGGAATGATGTTGGTACCTATCACACCCCCATATGAACATAAAAAATCGAACATCCCTCTGGACATCCTTCCCTCCACCTCGCATCCGAATCAACGAGCTGTGTGTGAACCGGCAATAACAAAAGTTGAAAAATTAATGAAATGAAAAATATAGAACAAAGGATAAGCTTTAACCTGCCTTCCTTCCAGTTACTGTCAGGAGGGTGCAAAAAAGATATTTGAAAAATATTATTTAATTATAAAATTGATATCTAAAAACTTTGATTTTTTTTTCAAAATTTGTCAACCAAAAGGTCGTTGATTCGATTCTCGCTTCAAAACAAAAAACAACACTTTAAATCCCTCTGGGAAAATCCTGTCCGACGCTCCCTTTCATCCCCTTCCCCCTCTGTGTCTGACTTTCCCGAAGGGGTTGTGTGTTTCCCTGAATAATCAGAGTTCAGTCATGCGGCAGCAGCGGTTCAGTCAGTGAGTCAATTACAACCAGGATTGGGGTTGGAGGCAGTCGGTCCAGTTTGAGCATAATGCGCTCGCACCAGAAAAAAACACACAAAACCATAGACAATCAGACACACGTACGGAAACACGACTTGTGTGTGTGCGATTGGTATGAATTGCGTTGGAGTAGGGAGGCAGAAGTTGATTATGTGATTTTTTTCCGTTCTCTCATTTGGATAGTATGAATTTGGAATGAGAGAAAAAAGTAAAAAAAAAAAACAGGTAGTTTTGCGAGGGTGGCGAGGATATTGGCCAATCTGGACCAGAAAGCATAATTCCTGTTTTGCGGGTTGGGATATGTTTTTTGTGTGTGTGTGTGTGTCAGAGTTGCACTTTAATACTTTGTTGCAACTGTCGATGCATTGAGCGGCAAGAGCGGATATGAAATTGGCAATGTTTAAAGTTGGCTGAATTCACTTTCTAAATAGTTTTGATTTAAAATTCCCATTTTGAACGGATTTTCTGTTTTCATGTATCCAACATGAAGCATTTGCTCATTAAAAAAACATTTGACTAAAATTTTTAATTTTCCAAATTTCTGTTCATATGTTGTCCCGTTAAACAAATAAAAAAATCAAAAGTGAAAAATTACGGATTTTTTCTGGTGAAATTGATTTTTTGTGAAATTATAGTTAATTTATAAATCGTCAAAAAAAATCGGTTTACCTATTTTATCTCATTATTTCTCATCAATTCCTATAACATTGCCGAAGACACTAAATCGATCAGAAAAAACTTAAAAAGTTACAGATTTTCCAATACTTACGTATCATTTTTGTATGGACAGCAGCAAAAATTGCATGGAGCTTGCATAGGTGAACCAATGGCACAAAATTGCTTCTTTGGTCACACAAAGTTTGAACCAAATCAAAAAGTACAAATAAAATCCATTTCTGGAGGTTTTTTTTTGGAAAAGGTCCTAAAAACCAAATTTCCATTTTTTGAAACCGTCTTGAGTCAGGGGTATTAAAAAACACCAAAAAAGCAAAAAAACGGAAAATTTGGTTTATTGGACCTTCAAAAAAAAAAAAAAAAACTCCAGATTTCTTGTTTTGGTGGAGAATTGCTCAACATGTTAAAAAAAATAAGTTTTTCGTGAGAACAAAATTAGACAATTTATGGGAAAGTAGTAAATTTCATAATTAATTTTCAAAGCCCGCATGTAATAATTAAGATTAATATTATTTTTATGCTGTTTTTTTCCAAAATGATAACATTTTTTAGATTGAAAACCTCTAACTGTTAAGGGTTTGCATAATTCATTTGGGACATTTTATTACAGAGTATTTAATTATATTTTTTTATTTATGATGAAACCAAAATGCGCTGACTAGGGTCGAGGGAGGACCAAATATAGCTTAGCTTTTTCAGCCTTTCATACTGAGGAAAAGCTATACATTCAATTTAAAACTCAAAACAAATGGGAAATTAAAATAAGTTCATTTCAAATTTTATTTTCAGTTTCACCTCTTCAACATTGTCCCCTGTAGATTAGGGGTCGAAAAATATTTCTAAAATTGAAATTTTAGTTGATTTAACTTGTTCTTGATTTTGAACTTGATTTTGAAAAGCATTTTTCATCATTTATTTTTTAATAATTTTATAAATTTTGAATGTTGGGACCACATATCGGAACAGACGTAAAAGTTTAGCATTTTTTTCTTCATGAATTAATTGATATTCAGCAAATTTTTGATGGTACCAGAACTGTAATGATGTGTAAACCATTTTGTGAAACTTTTTGTTTTGAAATTTTCAAATTCGGAAAAGCTTGATATTTGAAATGTATTTTTTTTATTTGTACCAACCTTAATAGAAAAAAAATCAGATTCTTATATATTCTTTTTGAACTTATTTTCACGTACACATATTGACTTATAGTTGACTTTATATAAAATCCATTTGTACCAGTTTCTGGTTCAATATCAAGGAAAATTGTAAAATTTTATGGAGTTATCAATAGATTTGCAAACAAACAATTTTGGTTATGCTACTACATTTTTTTGCAAATATCATAAGAATTTAAAAGCTGCTTGATCAGGCTTTAGGAAAGATTGATCAATAAAACAAAGGAAACATTACTTTTTTAAACACGCAACTTTTTGCCCCAGATTTTCAAAAGGATTTAGGTGTGAAAAAAGCTTTGAAACAATTATGATTGCTTGAATTAGATATTTTTTTCTTCAAAATTTTATTTTCAAAAAAATATCTGGTCTTGTTCAAATAATAAGATTTAACTGTATTTGAATGATCATTTCCAAACAAGGCCAATTTTTGTGTTTACCCAAAATTTATAAAATAAAACATCAAAAATAATTCAAGAGTTATTAAAAAAGCCATTAAACATTTTTTTTTGGTTTTTCGAGTGTTTTTGAGTATTGGTGACTCAAACCAGTCTTAAAAACATACAAAAAGCTAAACATAAAAATTTTGTTTATTGGACCTTTTTTTTTAAAAAAAAACTCTGGAATTGCTCAATTTGTACAACAATAACAATTGCTGTACAATACAATACAAAACAAGAATCAAATTAGAAATGACGGAACCAATATTAATTACATATCGTTTTACCGTTTCCTGTACTGTATCGTTGTTGTTGAATTCTAGAGTTTTTTTTTAAAAGGACCTATAAACATATGAAAGACAATAGCTTAAAGGACCTTTAAAAAAATCTAGCTTAAAGCTTAAAGGACCTTTAAAAAAATCTAGAATTCAACAAATTGGGAACAATCTTAAAAAATAAATTATGCTTTTATCGAGCTGACTTGCCCAAAATAAGAGAAATTACCGTGCCCGAGGTTTGGAAGGTTCTAAAAGGCTATAACCACTGCCTTGTTTTTAGTATTTTTTACAAAACCAAGTTTTACAAATGAAATATTACTCATGAGACTTCAAGAGAATATCTCATCCACCTTTATTTTAATTACTTTGCAAAAGACACACAATTTGCGCTCAAATTTATAACCTTCCATTACCAGAAAGTTGATGATCTCACTGCAAGAAGTAAAAAACACTCTCTCAAAAATTGAAACGCTTGCAATTACACCATTAATCACCTGCGCAACTTTCGTGACGAAATCCGATCCACCTCCTCCTCAGAAATGCAGCACTCCTCAAATTCATTATTTTCGGTGGAGCCGAGGAACGGAACTCGTGACCAAATCATTGACCTACGACAAAAAACCACTTGTGGCCCGGGGGCCGCGCGATGGTTTGTGTTTGCTAAAGAGACCCATCCCAGATGTAGTTAGTACCGTCTGGATTTTGGACTCACGTGTTTGGTACTACGATGAAGACATGTGGTTGAGGGTGTGTGTGTGTGTGCCGGTGTTGAAACGGTTTTAAATATAGTAAGATACGGGCTTGTACACCGGGTTAGGAGATTTGCCAGTTGTCGGTCGGACGTCACAGGTTTTCTTTTTCTAACTGCAGATATTTAAAGAAAAATATCTTCGTGTTTACTCTGAATATGGACAAACAATTAACCCACAACGGGGGGTTGCAAGTGTCGCCAGTTGGTACTAACAATAACAAATCGCTTCAAGTACTTCACGGACGCGTGACGCCCCTTAAACGCATCAGATATTCTTCATAAGTGTGTAATCAACGGTTTGGGACAAATGACTGATTCACAAAGTGGAACTTTGATGAATTGTCCCCAGCGTAGCGTTTCGATTAGTATGTTGATACTCGAGAAAATAAGACTAGAAACGAATTTGTACACTTTGAACCATTCGTAAATTATTCACTTCTTCCTCAAGAGTTAGTCCACGACGCACATAACCCAAAACAAAATCGTTCTATTCCACTCACTCCTCATATCTTTAGGGAATGAGGGACCATTTTCGTTCACGTTTTCCGTTTTCGTCATCGTTAGTTGGTTGGGGGGAGCGCGCGCGTTCTCCGCTCTCTTTCGGGAAAGAAGAGATTTCATTCACACTTACATCCGGCTGGCGGTGTTTTATTTCTCTTGCTCTTTTTCGACCCTCTTTCCACGCGTTGTTTTTTTTGTTTGTTGGGTTCGGTTTCGGGGATCGAACACACACGCACCCAACCCCGTCCCTGCGTCGACGGAAGGAACAAGTTGTGGTGGTGGAAATAGCCGTCAAAACAACCACCAGGTTTTGGTGAGGTTACGGGGAAATGCTGGTAGATTTACTGTAGATTGCTGTAACGTATTTTTACTGTATAAATTTTTTAGGAAAGACTCTCAAATTCCACGGTTAAACATCTGACAACTAGTGCTTACCTAATTGATACATTTTGCAACTATTTCAGCTAGCAATAAAAGTTACACGCAAGGAAAATCACACGCAATCGCGCGCACATGCACTCACAAAGTTACAGGTGAACCCACGTAAAGAAGAAGGATGCAGCAGCAGTAGGCTCTGGGAGCAAGTTGGCAGCTGAAATTGAAGCGGAGGCAAAAAACAAAGAGAGGATCCGATCGAATTCAGGTTTCGTCGATTTGCGGAGTTTTGCGTAACTTGAACGCGAGGTTGAACATGTGTTCGAGACCGTCTCGTACCATCCCCGGAGAGGGCAGTGATCTCTGCGCGCAGGATGCGCAATCTCATTACGGCGAAATCATTCATGTTTGCAAATTTTACAAAATTGCGCCAAAAGGTTCGAATTTTCGATTGCTGTGAACTCCACCGCTGCACGTGTGTGCACGTGACCAGCAACAATCAACCCCACGCCAAAATAGTCGCCAGAGTGCACCTGCAACAAGTTTCACAAATGATAAGCTGCACTACCAACCAACCAGTCCAGGTTCATGTTTTTGGGTTCTGTTCGGGCGTGTTTAGAATAGCGATTAGCCGCCGCCGGGCGAAGGGTTTTGACGGACCACCGACCAATGCGTGGAATAACATACCAAAGGGGAGGGAAATTCTATACCTACCACCCCCCGAAACTAGAGCGGCGTTCAGCTCACCCCCTCTTTTCCGTGTGATGTTGTGCTGGTTTTAGGGTGGGTTTTTGGAGAAAGCAACAGGATGGTTTTTATTTCGATTTGTTTGAAATTTGTTGGACTGAATTCCAGTATAGAATGGCGTTCCCAGAGTAAGATAAATTTGAAAATTAAAGAATTAGCATTTTTTTGTAATTCTATAAAAACTGATTTCAGTGCCATTTTCAAAAAAAAAATCTCAAATTGTTTCTTAACCCAAAGATAATAAGTTGGAAGATTTTTATCAATATAAATACCACAGTTAAAAAAATATAATAACTGGAGTTTTTTTAAGGTTCAATAAACACAATATTTTTTTTTTTGCTTTTTGGGTCTTGGATACCACTTTAAGTCAGGGGATTTCAAAATCACCCAAGAAGCACAAATTTAAAAAAAAAAAATGTTTATAAGAGCTTATAAAAAAATACTTCGGATAAAAATTTGAATTCTGGTACAATTTACTGAAAGTTGTTTATTGAAAGTTTTATTTTGATTATAATTTGAGTATTTTTTTTTAAATGGGGCCTGTCTAAATATTTTTCTAAGCTTAAGTAGCCTCTTTTCGAACTACCCGAAAACTTGAAAAAAGAATCAGAGCTTTATTTTTTAAAGGATTAGAAAGCACAATTTGAAATGCAATTTTCTGCATTGATAGTCACATTAAGAATAATTGAGCTAGTTTAAAAATACTAATTTAGAGTTGCTTAAAAAAAATCGCCGATCCGTAGATATAAAACTTATGATTCCAAAATAACTGGATAGATGTAGGTATAATGCATCTTAAAACCCTTTTTATTCATATTTTGAAACTTTGGACTTTGGTCTGAGTCGAGGGACATAAACTTCAACAAAAATTGCATAAAAAAAGTTTCAAAAAATTGATTTATAGAATTTTAAATTTAAACAATAAGCTTTCTAAAGAGCTCAATATAGTTTGAATGAATGGAAAAGCTCACAAAAATAATTATAAATAACACGTCATAAAAATCAATAAAAATCAGGTAAAAAAAACGCAAAATATTTCAGGCACAGGTCAGGTTTGAAAGAACGTAAAACTATTTGAAATTGTATGAAAAATATTTAATTATTTTTCAAAAAATGAAAATCCTCAAGGATTTTTGTTTCAAAAAAGTTCTGATGTTTAAAAGAATGCAAGAATCACATCTCACAAAATAATTCAAATAAATTTTTGAAGCATAATTTTAGTAAATGCAAAAACTCACTTGAATTTTCTTAAATAAAAGCAATTAAATATTTTAAAAACTACTCATGTTTGCAAAGTTCAGAAACATACAAAAATTAAATTTCAATCAAATTCCTATTATTTTTTTAAATTTGGAAACAGCTTTCGTTGAAATTCCTGCACGCTCCGATAAGGCCGATGCAAATATTTTTCAAAGTTTTTGTCCCTCGGCTCTGGCCGGGGTCGAGGGGGGGGGCAAAAAATAAAAAAATACAAATATTGAAATAACAAGCCATAGTTTCTACATTTGCATGGAAAAAGTGTTTTAAAATGCATTTTACACTAGTTCAGTTGTTTTGCAATCATTAGTTTTCAAAAAATTTAAGATTTGACGAAAACAAAAATTTTATCGAAAATTTTTTTTTGCGATTATAAACATCGACAATTTTCAAAAATTCAAAGGATTTTTAAATCAACCCAAACATGCTAAAAATGATTCTAAACGCAGGGGAATGCATTCTCAATTGATTTCAGCTAATTTCACTTCAATTTCCATTGAAATTCTGAAGATTTTTGAAAAAAATATTTTTTTTGCCCCCTGACTTTTCGGACCAACTTTGAAGGGGGGGGAGACAAAAACTTTAAATAAAATTTGTACCAGCCTAAACTAGGAAAACATAATGTTAGGTGTATTTGTTTTTCTATCGGCAAGTGTGATTAATTATTTTTGTTTGTAAAACAAATTAAATTTTTATTTAAGGTTTTTGCATACCCTTATTTCTTAACAATTCAGGGGGCAAGAAAAAGTTCTACTAACTTTTTTTAATTTATTTAAATAATTCATATTATTAATATTTACATGAAAAACATGTAATATCGATTGGAAACATTCAAAATAAAAAAAACTCAGCCAAGTTCAGTAAATTTTACTTCAACTATAATTTTGTTTCGCAAAATACCTAGTTTTGGAAAAAATAGCTGGTAAATGAAGATTTGGAATTATTTTCAATTTTTAAGTTGTTCTACGTTGTCATAGATAATTATTACAGTTATTTTTGTCAAATTTTCCGAATATTTTTAATGTCAAGAAATATCATTGGTTCTAAATTGTTTAAGCAGAACTTAATTTTTTTTTCAAAATTTAGAATGAAATGCGCTTTTTTCAAATTTTTATCAAATAAATATTGTAATTATTTCCAGTGGTTTATTTATCCATCAAACTCAAATTACTGAATTAAGGATAATACATACTTTTCCGTTAGTCAAAATCCCCTTAAATTTCAGCAGTAATTCGACGGCTATTCGCTACAAAATTGACGGACTTCTTGATATCTAAATACCAAAATATTCGAATATCTGCATCTGGGAAAGATATTTTCTGATCTAAGTGGTGTATTTAGCAAAGTTATTGAGCAATTCAGAAAAGCTACCAACAATTTTTTCCCTTTTAATATATTTTTTTTGGAGGTTTTAGTAGACAAATAAAAAACGATTTTACACAAGACAAAAAAAAACAGATTGTTCATAATTTTCGAAATATATGTTTAAAAGCATTTTTTTTTTGTTGATATAATCCGATTTTTAGTTATAGCCATTTTTTTTGTTGGTTCTAGGAAGAAAAAAAAATTATAATTTTTTGAAATAGTATGCATGTCCGTTTCAGAAAAAAAAATCAAATAGTAGAGAAAATTCTTTTCAATTTTCTTTTTTAGACTTTGAACATAGAACAAAAAAAATGCTGTGATTGAGCATTGTAAAGAATAAGTATTTCGAAAATTTGAACGATATTTGGCAACTGTTGGTTTTTTTCCATGTTACAAAATGAAATCTGTGTAAAATTATCAACTCGAATAAAAATATGAAAAAAGCTCAAAATTAAGCAAAGCAAAAGAAACACATTTTTTTAAATAGCTTTTCGTTCAGTGTTTGTTCCGTTTAAAATTAGAACTTAGCCTACAACGATGGTGTGATTGACTTAAATAATAGTTTTTGCCAACTTTCAAACCCACCTCGTTCGTATCTGTTGTTCCAAACTCTCGTGCGTGTGAGTAGTGGGTGGCTACCACAGGATATCAATATTTATTTTCCATCAGTCCCGCGGCAGGGCGGCATCGGACAGCCAGCTTAATTTAGACCACAAACATCCTACAACCTCCACGCCACGTTTGTTTAGGTTTTTTGGGGGAGGGGGAGAGATGTTGTCCTCGTTCTGTGTTAGGATAGGACGTTCGCCGTTCGTGTGCATTCAACTGGTGGTTTCAGTTCAATTGAGTGAGTTCTTATTTTTTTTTGCTGTTGCCTTTTCACCGTTTCTCGCACCAGGATTCGAACTCGGAAGCATTCGCTTGACGAGGAAAAACTTTGTTGCAAGCAGCAACAGCATTTTTTCTCGTTTATGTCTGAAAAAAAAATGCGCTGGTTGGTTGTTATTTCGGGGCCTGCGTTTTCGCGCCGGGGCCAGAATCCAGTTGTACAGGTGGTACTATGCAATTATTAACATATTTATGGTTTCACATTGGCGACCGGAGTCGAACCGGACCAACCGATGTCGATGATGATGGTGGTGTTGCTGTTGTTGATTGGGACCGGTCCTTCGAAAATCTCTTCTCTCGTGTCCCCTGGTGCCTCAACCACGTGGAAGGTCTCTACCCCCGTAAGTGGTGGCGTCGTCGCCGTCGAAATTGGGAAAGTTTTTGTCGGTGTGCGTTGGGTTGAGGCGCTTTTTTTGTGTACCTCTGTTGATGTTTTTTTCTGTCTTCATTTATGATGGTATGTATTAACTGCGAGCAGATGGCTTTTTTGGAGGCTTCTCCCCCTATGAGGACGCATACATCGTCGAATTGATTTTTTAAATCGCCTTGATGACGATCTCCCCGAACGCAATCGTGTGTATGTGTGTGACTGTATGCGTCAATATGCAAAAGGTGTTTCTCGTGATATTTTCGAAATGATTTTAATTTCTTTCTCCTTGTCCTTTTTTTTACTCTGTTCATTTCCAGAAAAAGCAGGCTATCAGTCTCCATATGGCGGCATGGACAATGGCGTGGTAAGTCTCGAACTCCCCTTTTACCTTTACCTCCCCAGAAGAGACCCCTTTGATTAAGGGGACCCCCTCTCAACTATCGAAACCCCAGACCGTACAATCAACTTTGTAGGTTAAGTATAGGCTTGGAGACAATAGTTGTCCCTGTCCGCGCGCTTAACCATTCTCGATCATGTCCTGGGCAACCCTAATTGTTGAAGCTGGAGGTCCAGCTGGGAATGTCGTTTGGACAACCCCCGTTGGCCAGAATCCAGAACCGGTGGCCGCGTCGGGTGGCGCTAATGAGGGGAATTATGGTCATGTCTCATTTTCGGGGTCGCGCAGAGTCAACCTGGATATTGGAGAACTGGTGGATGCGTTTTATAATGTATTTTAAGCTTTTTAAGCGAGGGGGGACGACTTACTTTTCTTGGGGGTTGGGGTAATGATTAAAGTATAGCAAGGTAGGGGGCTTGGCTTGGGCTCGCGCAAAACGGCAGATGTTCAGCACGGTTGAGAGGCCGTTATTAACTGGGATGGGGCAAAAGGGGTTGCGATGTAGGTCGCCCAAGGATTGTAAATGATATGGAAATGTGCGGTTTGTCAGTTTGCTCAAGATATGATTATTTAAATTAAGCTTATTTTAACATCTTTCCTTGTAATACTTCCTTTGAACATTTTTCACAAATTCTGGAGATCGTTTTCCACTTTATAACATATCAAAAGAAATAAATGTTGAAATAAATATGAAAAATATTCAAAAGTGATCTTAAGATAAATAAAATCTTTCTATAAGGATTTGAATCCGAGTTTTAAACATGGACCTTTTTAACATGGAGTAATTTTAAGCAACTTTTGTTCGACCAAAAAAAACTTCACTTCTCTCTTTAAACGTTTTCCTTCACAATCTTAAGTATTTTCGTTTTTTGTACTTTTTTGTAGTTTCAGACCTATTCAACAATCGCAGTCATGTTATTCATAATTTTCCAGTGATTTTTCAGTAAATTTATCGATTTTTTAAGTGTTCTCACGTTTTTGATAAAATGTTAAACCATTAGCTTTGAAGTCGAAATAGAATGTGTCAAAACATGACGTAGGACTTGGAAATTACTGCATACTAATTTTGGCATAATATTTAATTAAGAGATTTTTTTTAAAGTACGATTTAAGTTGACCCAAAGAAATATATAATTAGATATATTGCAACAGTACCCAGTGGTCCAGGTCGCAATATTAAGTGGAAAATTGATTTTCAAAAAAAAAATCTTTTAGCTGTACTCGAAGACTCCCAAATTTTATCTAGCAATCTACGCCTTCAACGACTAATTTTGTCAATAGCATGAGTGCAAATCCTAAAGATTCTGTTTTTTGAACACAGCAATTCTGGGTTAAGTTTTAGAGAAAAGTGACTTCATGATCATTTTAAGAACATTTTAGTTTCAGAAAAAATAATTTTGCGAAAAAAATAATGCACCTAAGGGTCAAAAGCTACAGCCATTTTGAAGTTAAAAAATGCATTTAAAAAACTAGGGAGCAGCTGTGGCTGAATGGTTACAGTGTTTGCTTTGTAAGCGAATGGTTCTGGGTTCGATTCCCATCTGCTCCCATCGAGAAAGTTAAGGACATAGAAATACTTGAAATGCTGAATATAAACGAAAAATCAAAGTCGCCGAAGGCGGGGTTCGAACCCCCGTCCTTTGGATTGGTAAGCAAAAATGCTAACCACTAGGCCATGGCGACTTGGTGAGCATAGACTGGAATTAGGAATACTGTTACAACCAACCCGCAACGCCTTTCGAGGTGTATCCTAGGGTTCTATAGAAGGTATACCTCTCCTACTAACATTGAGTCCAAAACCTCCATACAAACATCTATACCACTAAGGTGACGTAGGGGTCCTTGCGCACTTTAGATAGGTGTTTACTAACGATCCTTCATATCCCTGAGGATAGCTTGGACCCGGCCTGGACCCCCTTATGCCCTGGGCTGTATTACACACTCATCAAAAGATGAAGACATGGTATCTCCCGTGTTGGATTATTGTTCCGGATGAGGGTCTAACACAACCAGACCAAACAGAGGGATAAGCGTTGTGGAGCCTTCCGGTGGTGGGGCGTCCTCCAAATGCTAATGCTAATGCTAATGCTAAAAAATGCATTTTTTAAAAAACTCAAATATCCTGTAAAAGCGCAGGCCAAATTTTTACTTTTCGTCAGATTGGTCCGCTGAATCTGCCAAAGTGTCAAAATATCTGTTTTTGGTCATTATTTGGTTGTAACATAAATATATAAATCAAAAGAAAAACAAAAACAACAAAATACTAACTGAAGTAGTATATTTTTTCTGTGTAACTGTTTTTTTCTTTTTAATTAATTTAGATTCAATTTTCGCTTTTGATGTAAATATGTTACTTCTCCATATTTTTTTTTCTCCAAAAATCAAAGGGCTTACAAAATTTTATATTTTTCTTAAGTAATTAGGCCAATAATGTCAAAATGACAGAATATCTACCTGGTAAAAACATATTCTCACTAGTTCTACGATACTGAGTGAACAATCGACACAAGCAGAACTGTTATAATAAATCAATAATTTTGTCTTATTTCTTTTAAATTAATAATAAACACTTACCGAGAGAAAAAAACCTGGAAAAATTGGACACCGCGTCTAAAAAAAAAATAAAAAAATAAGTACTGTAAACCGGGTTGGCATTGACAGGATTTTGATTTATTTTAAAATGTTACTCAAAAGGTGAGATTTGTTCCAAGATTTATGTTTGTTCCGGGGTAGACCACCCAAAGTTTGATTAAAATTCATTGATTTTTTCTCATAAAATAATACTTTTTGTTGTCACCACTACCAATTTTGCTGCTTGAATCATAGAAATTCAACATTTACTTAGAAACTTGTTCTAATGGAAATGTCCATGACCCTAAAGTTATAAAAATAACAATAAAAACAAGGAATCCGACGTACTCCGTCTTAATTTAAACCCCAATTACTTGTTTTCCGTTAACTGTCACATCTCTTTAAACCAAATTCCTCACACATAAAAAGTGCTCCCATAGTGTTACACAACCTTGAGCACCCCAAATTGTCTCTTTAAAAGCACATTAGCGTTTTTGTTATTCCAGAAACCCTTTACTTCTGGGTTCCCAGGGATCGTCATTGTCTAGCCAAGAAAAAAGGGATCGCCGAATAAAAAAAACGACATGAAGTGAACTACAAATTCGTTGCACCTCCGGAATTGAACCCCGAAAGGAACAAAAAACCTCCAAACAGGTTCCACGTGAATGCACGCAACGCAACTCTTTTTCCCTTTTGCTCACCGAATCCGGAAGTATCGTCCTACTTTTCAGGAATATCTAGATTTAAATGTTCGTCATGTAACACTCTTCTTTTCCTTCAAGCCGAACAATGACGACGAACCTCTTCGTTCATGTGAAAGGTACAACGTACGCACCAACTACGGGGAAACCTCGACGAATTAACGAGAGGAAATTGAAGTAGCTCATCGAAATTACGTTGCTTATTTTAATTTACGTACCGCGTCGCTCCGCCTTCCACGTTGTGGCCCCGAAAAGGATTTAATTCATTATTATTCATCAGTCAGAGCCAGCCGGCAGAATCTTCTTTCATCCACTCTACCATCCTCTTCCTGAAGCTGAACAACAGTGGATGAGTTCTCTATCCGCCGCCGCTGCGCTCGTGGGCATGTCTGCCTAAACTCTTCACCGACTGTTCAAGTTCATATCCTTTTTTGCCTGCCTCCAAGTTCGCAGCTTATCCGCGGGCACGAGTCGTCGGCCTAACCTGCCGTCTAACAAGCCCGCTAAAATTAGCAAATTTCCCCTAAGATTTGCGCTCGTGCCCTCGCATGGTTCCTCTCATCCTTTTTTTGTCGTCGTTCTGAGTTGTGCCCTTTGGCTATGTAGTGTGTCCTTAAGCGATCCGGCTTTAGTTTTCTTTGGGCTCGTTGTCCTCGTTGGCCGCGCCGCGTTCAAGGCTAGAGGTCCGTTCGGCAGGATAATTTGTTCTGTGTGCTGGTTTTTTAGAGATTATTTTTTCGGGACGAATTCTACTCTCTTTTTTTCAGGGCAGGGCAATTTGGGTGTGCCCCGTTCTGTAATTTGTACGAATTATGTGTGTTTTGCTGCTTTTTGTACAATTTTCGGTTACTAAGGATGATTGTGCCAAGAAGAGGCTTTGACACGAAAATTGCCTCCAATTGGAAGTGTGAATTTTGATGGGTTTGACATTGCCTTTGAGATGGTTAAAAAGCACGATACTTCTTCTGAAGGTTGCATTTAGATCGTTTTTTACAAATAATACATTTGGCTGAAAATTCGACTATTTCTGTTCAATATTTTTGCGCATTTCTAAAAGCTAGAAAAAAGTACCAGTACCAGACTCGATTATCCGAAGCCTCGATTTTATCGAAGTTTCGATAATTCGAAGTTCGATTGTCAGAAGGTCAGAAGGATGATCGAATCACTAAAAAAAAAATGTTTTTTTCTTTTTGTTTTCTTACTTTTAACTTTAAATTCGAGTTCTGTGACCAAATTTTAGTCAAATTTGAATGTTTGATAGCCTTTTAAATTTAAAAATGCAAATTTTCAATATTTAATCACTGTCATCTTGGCCACCATCTTGGATTCAAAATTTTTAGATTTTGGAAATAAGACAGCGAATTTTTTTTTTTCGTGATTCGATTATACGAAGTGAAATTCTTCCGAGGCCTTCGGATAATCGAGTCTGGACTGTAATGAGGTTCATCTAAAATATGATTCGATTTCTTATCAGGTCATCGCAGTTTGATACAAAAAACTTGTTACCAGAATTTGACTTGACTTTTGGTTATTTGTATAGAAATCAACATGTTTTATGATGTGTTTGCTTTATTTTCAGTTTCATCACAAAGTGTAAAAGTTATCTTAATAAATTATAAAAAACAACATCATAAAAGGGTTCAAAATACTTTGAAATCTCCTGATCCAATATTTGGCATATTGTAACCATGATTGTATATATTTTCGTGTTAATTCGAAATTAAAACCTAGGTTATCTTTAAAAGGTTTTTTTTAAGAAAAAAAACCGCCGGGATGTTTTCCAAATCCGGGATTTCCCGAGTCCCGTTTTTTTCTTATTTTGTCCTGGTTCTCCTGAATTATAAGAAAATATATAATCTATTCACATTTTTTGTGTGAAAATGGTGGTACAGTTGAAAACAATCTTTTAAAAATGCACTTGAAAGTATATCAATTTTTTTTAAGAACATTGAGAAATCTTTTTTTAACAGAAAAATGAAGTTAGTCTCATTTATCAGTCATTTTAGACGAGAGGGAATATGTTGCAAAGTCGTGTTTTCAAAAACGGGATGGCACTGTAAATAAATTCCAAAAATTAAAAATAGGTATTTTGAGAATTTAGAGTAATAATATATCAAAGTTTTCTCTTTGAACATTTTTTTAACACTTTATTTAATATTTGCCGAAGACACCAAATCGATTGGAAAATCCTTTGTGAAGATACAGATTTTTGAATGTTCACATCCCCATTTTTGACAAGTCCGTAAAAAATGTATGAAGCCTTGTATTAAAAAAAAAAAAGCTATAACACAACGACAAACAAACAAACAAGCTTGCACTTTTTGACAGTTTGTCTGCTTGGTTTGTTTACCTGCATTTGTTTGCAGAAACGTCAGCCTGCATACATTATGCCTTGTTTTGCAAAGTTTGGCAAACTGTCAAACAAGGGAAAGTGGGAGTTTGTTTGTCATAGTCTAATACCTCCTTAATTATGCAAAATGGCTTATTTTTACATAGCGAATGCATACTCAAAGTTTCATCCGAACAAAATATTACAAAATTTAAAATATCGAAAAAAATTGCAAGGTTTTATGGATTTTTGAAAGGTTTTCACATTAATTGGACTGAATTTTCGGTTTATTCGTACAACAAATTAAATTTCATTGTTAATTATCAGATTGAAGTATTTTTTATAATTTAAAATATTTTAGAAAATTATGTAAAGTTATAATTTTTTTCGTTTTTACATTTTTTAAATATAAATCTTTAAAATCTTTAGACCAATTTTATTAGTTAAAACATATTGAACTTCATATTGAACTGTTACACCGGTTTACGGTAATCGAGTACATAAATTCGAGACTTATTGGACGGATAATAGTCTCAGTACTGCTCTGAAGTAAAAGTACACATATCAACTGGGAAAGTTGCTGTCTTCTTTTCCAAAGTAGTTACATTCGCAGACCTAATCCTGAAGCAATTGGATTGCAAAAGTAGTCGAACTATGCTTTTAATGTTTATCGATTTTTATGAAATTGCTTTAAATTAAATTCAATCACCATTTTTTCCTTTTTTTAATTCCTACGGTCGATCAAATGCAATCTCCTACCCAAATCACACACCCACTTTTTTCTGATGCAACTCCAAGTGCATCCAGTTTGCTGAAGATTCAAACTTTTTTTGAGTCAGCTCCTTTTTTTCGGCTCTGCCACCAAAGTGTGTACTCTACTAAGGCCCCGTACGAGCTGAGCCCGGGGAGTGCGCCACCTCGCAGAGCACATACGTGTGTGTATGTATGTATGCTTGATTGTTGGTGCCTCTGGTTTGTTGGCTTTCTATAAGAAAACATCTGTTAACCTAAAATGCGGGCCCTTCAACTTTTTCCACTTTATTTTATTATTTTCGTTTCTTTTTTACCCATTCTTTGGGTCTCTCTGTTTCTTATAGTTTTTTTTCCTGCTGTCTCTCTACCCATGGGTTATAATACACAGCACACACACCACCACCCTCCCCCCATGTCCTCCTCCTCCACCTCCCAGATTGAACCGAGCAACTTCTTGTCCTTTCAACTCCTTCCCCATCGAACCGATCCTCCGCCGATGCTCCTGTTCCCGATTTTCTCGTGTTGTTTTGCTTCTCTGCTTCTCTGCTGTATGTGTGTTTGGTGTGTGTGCACTTACCTCCAGAAGAGAGTGCACCACCACCACCACCTCTCTTCACGGTTCTTCCCTCACTTTCCGAATGTGTTGTAGTTTTTTCTCTTGTCCCTCTGTTTCGGTGTATCTTTCTCCCCCTCTTATGTTGCTCAGGTTCCAGGTCGGTTTGGCTACAACAGCATAGGACCGTCGTCACCAGCCACTTCCACCCAGCATCGCCGAGCATAACCTGGCACGGAGGGCCACGCGATTTCGGTGCGGTTTGTCAATTTTTGGTTCAATTGTTAACCAAAAAGTTTACTAAAACAGCTTGAAATTCAGCTAATTTCTACAAATATCTTCCAGCGTGGAACAATTCGCAAATTACCCCAGGGCTCTCAGTCCAGCAGCAGCAAAAGGTCCATTCGAATTTCGCTTAACCATAACCCATTTGCTGTATTGTGCTCTGGTGTAGCGCAGACCCTTCGCCCGAGGTCCCTTCGGGACTGCGCTCCTACTTGCTTTCTCATTACCTGACCCACTGCATTACTGTTACTTTGGCTGTCGGTTGGTTGGCACACTCCACCTGAAGAAGAAGAAAAGTAAAACAACCATGTAGCGACAACCGTGTTCAAGAAGTCCGGGATTCAATAAAAGAAATGAGCGTTTTATGCACTGGGTTTCTTTAAGGAAGGAATCAAACAATCAAAGGCAAAACATAGCGACCTGCAGAACATAGACCGCGCGGTTTAAGGGTTAAAACTGTCCTTTTGTGGGGTCTTTAACCGTGACGATATCAACTGTGATGAGGTTAACGGTTAGGTGAAAATTGACCTGATGTTTTCAAACAATAGAAAGCAATTTATAATTTAACTGTTCGGCAACGATAATGATAATCTTAGATCAGTAACAACCAATAACAGAAATCGCGGCTTTGAACTGAAAAAGGTGTTTTTCTTCTAAGTTATTGAAATCTCAACTCTTTTCTAATTCTAATATTTTTTTAATAGTTAGCTAGTAGAATAAATGTGTAGAAGGGTGACAACAAAGCAATTTTCTGATTTCGGCAAATCATTTTTTTGCATTTTTTTTTATCCGACTGAAACATTTTGAGTGCTCCAAGAAGCAATTTTGCATCATCAGTTTGTCCATATAATGGTCTGTACAAATCTGTATTATTTGAAGTAATTTAAAGTATGTTAAAAAGTGATACATGGAAGAACATTTTTTTGCTCATTTTTAAATTCACGTTTTGTTACTAAAAAATCACAACTTTTTCATATTCGTTATGATTTAGGGAACATAAATGCCACTTTTCAGAATAGGCTCAAAAATCTTTGACCAAGTATTATCTCCATTTTTTAAAAAGTGATTTTTCGAATGAAAGATCAAGCACATTTTTAAATTTTAGTTTAATTTTGATAATGAGCACTTTTTTCAATTTATAGTCCTTTTTAGGTAACTATTTTGAAAATAGCCGCGGTTTTTTGATTTAAGAAAAAAATGTTTGCCATTTCTGAAAAAAATAATTCGAAGAGCTGTTAAATTTACCTATACTTGGCTTTTTGAATTTGACACGGCCTTGTGTTCTTGAGACATTTTTTATAAAAATGAAAATGAAAATGGTTATATCTTGAAAACGGTGCACTATATTCAAATTTCCCCAGAATACTTTTTTTTTCAAATAAAAAAATTAAGGTTAAAAAATGAAAAACGACTCATTTCAAATACTGCCGTTCCCCTGTTATCGAAAGTTGATGTTTGTTGTATCAGAAAGTTAGCAAGTGTGAAATCGTGAAATTATTAAGTGAAATTTTATGCTAAACAATTTTGTCCAAGTTGATCCTGAAAATCTTGTGCTAAGTTTTTATGAATTTAACGCTCAACAGTGACTTTGGACTTATCGCATTTAGCTCAAACTTAGCACAGAAACTTAATTTTTCTCAGGCATTGAATGATAAATAAATACATTCATACATAAAAATAAATAAAACATTTTAAGCAGGTGTCAACTTCTGATAATTTTAGATTTATGGAGAATTTCGATGATAATGATTGAGGCTTGTAGAATAGGCCTAATACTACAATGTTAAAAATCATGGTAGCATAACATCTGAAGGGGTACATATTTTTTATGTCAGAAAAATGTGTAATTTTACCTCTGAAAATTTGTATTTTTCCCACTTTGCTATTGTAATGTCACTTTTTCAGTCTAAATTGAGATAAAATTACATAATAAAAGTGGTAATAATCAAATCAAATGACCTGAGGTAACCCTTTCATACCCATGGTTGCAACAAATCATATCTATTTTTTACCTAAAACTATTTTTTTTTCGAAAATTTTTGAATTGCGAACGGCAAGGAAAAACGTAAATAATCTCGATTTTGCTCTGGGTGGGATTAAAGTATAAAGAATGGTTTTATGGTATTGGTGCGTTGATATTTTGATTAAAAATATTACTTTATTTTCTAGATTGTTTACTTTTTCAATAAGCCGTCTAAATGGCTTCACGGAACAAGCTCTAAATTCCTAATTCAGCCAAACCAATAAAATTAATACCAAAACATAACTCGCGGTTCCAGTTACACGCAAAACAGAGTACTACCCCGCGCAAACTAACAGCAAACAAAAAGGTCCAGAATGTACTCTGTTCGCGTATACGCCGCTACGCGCGCGCGACAAATTCAAAACCCTCATTGAGATACACACTGCTGCGAAATCTAATTATCGAAATGGTTACATTTCCATTCTGGAAACGGCGGCTCGGCACCGGTAGCTATCGGTGCGAACCCTTTTAGAAAACCCACGGTGGGTTTCGCACAGTGGGATTAGGTAGTGGTCATAATTGTTTGAAATCTTCTTTTTTAATTTTTGTTTATTGAATCAATTTAAAATGCTAAACTGTCAACTATTAAATTTAGTTTGATCCTGATCAAGTCATAATGCTTTATCTTGAATCGTTTGAATAACTTTTCTGTGTTCAGACCCTTGTTCAAAAATATCTGCGTTCTAGCATAAACATTTCTACATTGTGTCCAGTCCCGCTTCAGGACGCACAAGTAGCAGAAATCGCCGCCAAGAGGCCACGGGAGGGACGGTACCTCGTAAACCGCCGTCGCGGCCACCGCGCACGGCACACGACTCGAAGTGCCCAAAAGGAGTACGGCGGCGGTCGGTCGTTCAACGCTCTAGTAATATCTACACGACATGGAAGCCGGTCGTCGTCGTCGGGAGAGGTAGACACTCCTGAGGCTGAAAAAGCGCGCTCGCGCGCTGATGACGATGTTAAGGTCTGAGGGTTCAGGGGCTACGGCACGGGACTCGCGTGGCATGGCCAAACGAACGTGTATACGAGGGACGACCGACGTCCCTTGCGACATTCCGCGCTCGCTCGCTCGCGCACCATTCCATACACTGCCCATGTTCGCATAAATGTCCCATATGCAAAAACAGAAAGCTGAGAAAAGCGCTAAACAAGTTTGTCCCACACATAAGGCTACATGTTAAGTTTTCACGAAAAAACTGGATTTCCTCCTGATTTCTAGAACAAAGTACTGGATGTTATAGGCTCTTTCGAAAGAGCACACGATTTTGAACCAAACTGCATCAATAACTCAAAAGTGATGAAAATGCATATGGGACATTTATGCGATCATGGGCAGTACAGTAATAATAATAATAATAACAACAACGGCAGCAGCACTGACTGGCCTGGCCTGGCTGCTGCTGCGACTATAAACACTTTCATTTGTTGGAAATAAGGAATAATAATAAAAGCAGCAATAATAAAAATGGCAAAAATAGGCAAAAACATACACTCGGGGCAAACGTATTCCGTTTAGGGTTGTAAACCCAGGGCGGGGAGAAGAAGAAGGGGGACGGCCTTAGTGTGCCAGTGTGCCTGTTTTCAGTTTCGAACCGCGGGGCTTAGCGCGGCCACCAGGCCCAAGTCAACAGTCCTGTGGCCAGGTTAGCTGGGAAATATCTCTACACTGAACTACTATGTATATAGCCTTGCCTTGCTGGTCGAACTGAGCTGAGCTGAACTGAACTGTTGGTTGTTGGTTTTGAGGTGGTTGCACACTTGATTCACCGTGATTAGACAGATAATTTATAGTGACTAATAAATCGGGCCGGATTGCATCACACACGTTCGAGGGAGCCGGGATGTTGAGTCAATGTACAAAGTGTACCGTTATCGAGGGATTAGGAGGTTTATTTAATTGGAGGGTCACTGTACAGTAGGGTGCCCAGAATACGGGACTGATTATTCTTCCTTGAGCTTTTTTAAACCTCTGAGCCAAATATGGGGAAATTTAATCCAAATTTACCGATTGATAGCCGAAGTTTGAATGTTAAAAATGAAAATTGTATGCAGATACTATTTTTTATGATTTTGATCCTGCAAATTTATTTTCGATTTTAAAATATCATTTTTGTAGAAATATTATTTTCATCAACTTTAAGATTACTAAAATACGAAATTCGCGAAAAGTTTTCAGCTTAAGCAGCACATCGACAAAAGTTTAGTTACCACAATCGTGAACAAGTGTTCATGAAATTGCAAACCACGAACAAAGTGTTCAAATTGAATTTGAAAAACGTCCTTGTTCACGATTTTGGGAACACATTTTTCTCCATGTAGATGTTCATTTTTTCTAGGCTCTCTACTGTACAATTTAGATTTATCAAAGAAAAATAGCTGTTTTTCAGAATATTGAAAAATATCTCATTTAATGCCTGTAATAAATATTAAAGAAGTATTGTTTTTCTTTAATGTTAATCCCATTCATTTTACCAAAATATTAATTTATCTAATTGTGTTATTTATTTTTTTGTTGAAAAATATGTCATTTCAGAAATAAAGTTGAAAAACTGCTAGTTTTACTATTTCTTTTACACATTTTTTTAAACTAATTATGAATTATTTCGGGTCCGGTGGTTCAGTGGTTAGCGTGGTAACCTCTCACCCCAGTATGGCCTGGGCTCAATCCCAGACGGAACTGATGGCATTTTTCGAGACGAGATTTGCCTGACCACGCCTTCTATCGGATGGGGAAGTAAAACGTCACTCCACTTGCGTAAAAAGAGGTTTTGGGTGACTCACCACACATAACCTTCGGACGCATAGAAATGAGCAGAAACTTGCAACATAGACCACAAAAGACCCGGGGTCGTTAAAGTGGATTGCTTTGTTTATTTTTTTTTGAG
This sequence comes from Culex pipiens pallens, assembly GCF_016801865.2. Classification (NCBI taxonomy): domain Eukaryota; kingdom Metazoa; phylum Arthropoda; class Insecta; order Diptera; family Culicidae; genus Culex; species Culex pipiens. The sequence goes on along the minus strand of NC_068938.1, from coordinate 30,807,074 downwards.
TTATTTCAAAGGACATAATATAAACAATATATTTATAAACACGCTTAGATTTTTAAAATCAAATCACACTTTTCAAATGGGGAAACGGAAAAAATATACTCTCTTTTACATAGCTGCCCTTTTGCAATGTTAGGCTCCAATTATTTTATTTCTGTCACTAACAAAAAGCCGTTCCAACTTTTTTTCTCGCTTGTTTCGCGCAAAAAAATTAATGCGTTTGAATATTAAAGAATCTAATTTTGTAAGATTAACGTTACAAACACAGTTAAAAAAAATTTGCCGGATTAAGTATTTGGTGGTGATATCCTACCACTATTTTTGTAATTATATCTAAATTATTGTGTAAAAAAGTGAAATTCAACTGAAAATAATAAAAGTTTTATTTACAAGTTTCTTATGTAATTTTTTTTTCTTTACAAGAAATCTTTCATGAACTTGAGCTCATGAACTTTTGAAATAATTTAACAGTGACTAAAAAATGATTTAAAATACGAAATAGGTAAGCAACATTTGGGAAAGAACATGTTCTGTCTTTTGAAAATGTGCAAATTTATCACTCTTCCATGGGTTTGAAATATTTTTTAGTCTAAATTGCGGTAATATTACAAAATAAAAGGTGTAATATTACACCTTTCAATTTTACCCCTTCCAAATTTACATAGTTTTGTCTCTGTAAGAAGAGATTATCCATAATTTGCACATTTTATATCTACAAAGTAGAATAAAAATATTTGAGAGGTTGATAATTTGTTGGCTGAGTATTTCTTTTTTTAGTATAAATTACTTAAAATAATGTTTGAGAAAATTAAATACTATGGAAACTGATGAAAATTTTAACAGATACACAGAAAAAAATATGCAATTTTCTTATTTTACGTCCGGAACTGGCAAAATGTTCATCAGTTTCGATTGAATTTCATTTTTTTTATAATTTTGTTAGGTAAAATTACTTAAAAAAAGGTAATATTCAACCAACCATATTTTCAATTTTGCAACTTTTTTTTTGTGTACCGGTTAAAAAATTTTTTTACACAAAATATTTCATGAAAGATTTGTGGTAAAAATTGTGTAATTTTACTTCAAGGGCTGATGAAGTTGTCATAAGTTTTTGTAGAATTAAAATAAAATAAAACAAAAAAGGGAATATACTTAATAAAAGATTTGTGGTAACATAATGAGTATTTTTCATCAGTTTCTATTGAAATTTATTTTCTTTCACGCATTATTGTAGGTAAAATTACACAAAATAAGGAAATAAATTCCATGAAAGACTTGTGCTTAAAAAATATGTAATTTTACATCAGTAACAGGTAAAATTTTCATGAGTTTCTGTTGAATTAGTTTGTTTCAATAATTTTTTAGGTAAAATTTTACAAAAAAAAAAACCATTACATTTTCAACCTTTTAAATTTAGTTTTTGCTGTGTAGCCTTTTCTTGTATGTTTTATTTTTTAGGATATTTCTTTAGTCTATTCTTAAATTGATTTAATGGTTTTTAGAAAACATAATATAGAGGCAATATATTCATGTCTAATATTTAATCAGAGTTAAACACAACAAATTGAGGTTGGCCTCGTTTTAAAAAAGTCAGATTTCTGATGGGATACTCAGAAGATTCAATTTGTCAAGGATATGTTGATTATCAATAGTATTAGGTCAATTGGAAATTGGAGATAAAATCAGACTGTTTTCCTAATATTATTCAAAATAATATTGCGAAAACCCAAAATAATGCAAAATGTATTCTACACGCAGCTGGATTTCTATTTTTTGATGTGTATAAATTATCAAAGATTGACTACGCAATGTAATCAATCAAAGCTTGAACAACACTTTCCATAGTCTTCACCAGATCTCACCCCAGGAAGCAACATTGGTTCGGCTCAACTAAAAAAAAGAGCTTTTTATTCCTCGGTGAGCCTATATGAAAAATTAGAAAGGTCGCGCACACTCTTAATCGTTACGAGAGTCGAATGATGAATGTTTCACCCTCGAATGGACACATGAATCTTACGTCACCGCCGCCGCCGCCACACCAGACCATGCTGTGAGTCGTCTTTGAAGACTTGGACGCCTGGACTTGTGGAACTGTCGCGACTCCCAGTCCTCTGCGCAACAACTCCATCAGAGAGCAATATTTCACCGCGTCCAAACATACACGCACCATCCAAGTTGTAGAAGTCTTCTTCCCGACTACTTTTTCGGGTGGTTATTATGATAATAAGCCATTTTCATATATATTTATACCATTTTTTCCGAACTCTCCGCTGCTGCTGCTCGACCACACTTTGTACACGCGAGTATAAATTGCTAATATGTAAATGAATCATAAACCGGCGCAAATTTATGGATTTCGGCTGGTTCGATTCTTCCCCTCTTGGCTTTGAATGTCTGTACTTGCTTGCTTCCAAAACAACCCACCGAAGAACGCGTGGAACATCCCAGATCTTCACCGGCCGAGCCAGGGATAATAAATGGGACAACAGATCATCGCCGTCGAGCGCTGTGAGGAGCTGCGAGAGGGTGAGGTTAGGTTCTTTTTTGCCTATAACTCTCTACGCTAACGACCCACAAAAATCGGCCGTTCCGGGGGTTGGCCCATGGATGGTGGTGGTCGTACTGAGAGAGAGAGGAAAGGGGGAAAAACTCCGGCAGCGCGCAAAAGAGGAGGATTTTTCGCTATTGAATTAAATATGCGCCTCCGACACACCATGATTTTATGCTGCTTCAACTATGCTACTGGATGCTGGACCTAGGGTGGTACGAAAATGTTTGAAAATGCTAAATTATTTTAATTGGACGAGAAATTTAGAAAACTTAAGAAAAATCTGCAAACATTATCTAAATTTAATGCAAATTATAACTTACTGGCATTTGAAATCATCACGTTTCATAACAAGTAACTTTCATACATTGAAAAGAAATTGCTATTAGTTCCAGTGTTTTTTTTTTAAAGGACCAATAAACTATTGTCTTTCATATGTTTATAGGACCTAATAAAAAAAACTCTAGAGTTGTACAATATTGTAAAGTGATCTGCAGCCTTTCGATTTTTCACAATTGTTACCTCATTAATTTTTGGATATGGATTATCATAATTGTTTAAAGTTGACGTTAAAATTGCTTTCAAAATTCAGGTTTGGGAGCCCTGTTTATGTATCATGTTTATTTCGAATAACTTAACGTTTCTATAAGTTGAAATATATTCCTTAAAGAAAGGTCATTATTCTATGTTTATGAACTACAACGGATTACCGCTTAAGAAAAAAAAGTTATTTTATTTTATTTTTTTGCAGCTGACGTTATCTCGGAATATAATTAACTTTATATATTCATTCTGACAATGTTTTCCATAAATATTCCTTCAGACTTATATTATATTGAGTGCCCGGTCACAATCTGTGATTTCTTAGCTCAAATTTTGGCAATTTTTCTTTTGCACTTCGAATCATTGTTGATATTTTCTGATTCTGAAAAAAATACATTTTCTGGCTCAACTTATGGAAAAGTTAAAATTTGTTGATCTAATTCGATTTAATTACAATAAAATCTAGTAATCGTCAGGTGAAAAATAAAGAATAATGAAATGTGTTATTTTCTTTACAAAAATCATACTTACAACTCATATTTTTATGTAATTTTTACATGTACATAAAATGTTAATAGGTATTCAGTTAACATGCTAATTAACATTTTGCAAGAAGAATAAGTTCAATTTATTTAAAAGTATGCGAGAAATTTTTATTTCAACTTTTAAGTAAAAACATATAAGAGGTAGAGGGCACCAAAGGGTTAAATTTGATTTTTATAAGACAAAATTACATTAAGTTGTGAACACTTAACAACAATTTTATTTGAAATGTAGTTAATTTTTCGGCAAAATTTTCTTCTGAAAAATATTTTTTTGAGGCATACCTCATATTTATTTTATATTAAATTTCAACAATAAACTCAAGCACATAAAGAAGCTATTGCATAAAATTAGTCACACAAATAACAAATTATTTTGAAAAGATGGAAAACATTTCAATTCTTCTTACTGAAATAATACGCAGTGTATCGGCTACAAGACAAAATTTTTTTTTTCTAATTTAATATATTAATGATTTACTTTATTTCAAAATTATGATAATAGATTTTGAATAAGTTCCATGCTCAACTATTTCGATGAATATGTTTGGCAAGCTGCCTCTTCTGCCAAGATAGTGAGTCTAATTTGGTCGAAATACACAACTACATGCTTGTAATAAAATTAAAGTCAAAATAAAATTAAATTCGGCTGAAGAAATTGTCTCATGCGGTTGAAGATGAGTAAAAAACATATGAGCAGTTCTCTACGGAATCGGTCTTTTTTCTTTAATTTTAATTTTTGTATTTTTTAATCCGGCTGAAACTTTTTTGGTGCCTTCGGTATGCCCAAAGAAGCCATTTTGCATCATTAGTTTGTCCATATTATTTTCCATACAAATTTGGCAGCTGTCCATACGCAATATTTGATTTGGTGTCTTCGGCAAAGTTGTAGGTATAGATATGGACTACACTGAAAAAAAATGATGCACGGTAAAAAAATTTTTGGTGATTTTTTATTGAACTTTTTGTCACTAAAACTTGATTTGCAAAAAAACGCTATTTTTATTTTTTTTATTTTTTGATATGTTTTAGAGGACATCAAATGCCAACTTTTCAGAAATTTCCAGAATGGGCAAAAAATCTTTGACCGAGTTATGATTTTTTGAATCAATACAATTTTTTTCAAAAAATCGAAATATTGGTCGCAAAAATTTTTCAATTTCATTTTTCGATGTAAAATTGAATTTGCAATCAAAAAGTACTTTAGTGAAATTTTGATAAAGTGCACCGTTTTCAAGTTATAGCCATTTTTATGTAACTTTTTTCAAAATAGTCGCAATTATTGATTTTTTAAAAAACGCGCCCATGTTTGCCCACTTTTGAAAAAAATATTTTTGAATAGCTGAGAAAATTCTCTATATTTTGCTTTTTCGGACTTTGTTGATACGACCCTTAGTTGCTGAGATATTGCCATGCAAAGGTTTAAAAACAAGAAAATTGATGTTTTCTAAGTCTTACCCAAACAACCCACCATTTTCTAATGTCGATATCTCAGCAACTAATGGTCCGATTTACAATGTTAAAATATGAAACATTCGTGAAATTTTCCGATCTTTTCGAAAAAAATATTTTCAAAAATTTTAAATCAAGACTAACATTTCAAAAAGACGAACCATTTAATATTACGCGCTTTTGAAATGTTAGTCTTGATTTAGTTCAAGCTAAAAAAAAATTGCTCTCTAAATTCTAACAAGGACCACCCTAACACAGCCTGGATGCTGTGGCTGATGATGATGAAGCTACCAAGGGGGAGGAAAACGCAGGAAAAACGACGACCAGAGGGAAAGGCCACTTTTTGCCCCGAGTGCCGTTTTCTCCTGCTGCAAATTCTTCGCCAAAGACGCAAGGGTGTCGTACGTCCGCTTCCTCCTTCAACTGGAGAGGACACACACGCGCCCGACATGGTTTTGTGGGAAAGTGCTGCGCGGAAAAGTTCCCCGGGAATGCAATTTTATGGTCGCAGTTCGAGCGAAAGTGATGAGTAAATTGGGTGTACGAGCGCGGGAGTCACCCCATGCTATTAGTGTGTTGGGTGTTGAAATTTATGACTTGTCAAAACGTGAGTGGAACGTGCGGTGCGGCAGGTTCATTGTGGCAATAATTTAATTCAGGTTTTAATAAAAGGATGGGAACGGATTTTTATGACGAAAGTTTTGCTTACTTCCTTGCCGACCCTTTAAATGTTTTTTAGCAGAATTGTTAGCATGTAAGATATGAAAAATCTTTTAAATTGATGAGTTTCAAAATTTCTCCCGGATCTTAAAAAATAATCAAATTGATGGTCACCGAACCCAACCGCGAACAGATCTGATCTCTGACAAATTACCCCTGGATGTCGCGCGCGTCCACGTGGGACACTTTTACCCTTTGGCATTCGGAGGCACCCAAAAAGTAATTCCTTATTCGGCCAAATCGGTTTAGCCCCAGCCCGAGTTTGTGCTCTTTTCTTTCCAACTTCTTGACTCTTCTTTGCAGTGGGGGGATGTCCACAAATTACGTTATTTGTTTGAAGTGAATTTTTTTTAAATGATCTTTTTCGTCCTGACAAAAAATCTTTTTCCCAAAATTAACAACGTACTTCGCGAATGACCCCTTTAATTCGTTTCAGTGAAGCGTTCTTTGGGGAAGGCGTAAAATGGGAGGGGGCAAGGGAGGTTGGAGGGTATATTGTGCTGTATTGTAACGCTTCTTCCACTAACGACCGTATCATCGCTATATTAGCTTCCAGTTTGCCCCCTTCTCCAGAAGCTTTTCTTTGGGAGGAGTGATTTGTGATGGCGTGGAGGTGGTGGTGGAAAAACAGCCAGAGTTGGTTTCTAGTGGGATGATACTTAGTTTTGAAAAGGGGGGAAAGACAAAGGCGGTGTAATATGAAATTATCAGGATTAATGAATAATGTACGATAACTTTTTAAATTATTTTTTGGCTCAGTGATTTCACGGGACCACAGAAATTTCACAAAATTTAGAAAATACATAATTTAGAAAATATTATGATCAAAAAATTGCAAGTACTTTTTACACTTTGTTTTATATTATTCAGTAACAACAATATCTTAAAATTTTCGTGAGCAAAACTAAAATAAACGCTTATAAACTTATTCAGGTATGTTTACTTTTCAATTATCAGTTATACTTGAACAGTTTTTAATATCTCAAAAAATAAATTTTCAGCATGGATCGGAAAAACACAAAATATTTTGAAAAATTAAACTGCTTGTAAACCAAAAAAAACAGTATTACAGTAATATTAGAAAAGCAGCTTAGAGACTTTTCTTTTAATTTACTTTTCATTGAATCAAATTAAATCTTTGAAAAATAAAATTATCAAATTTTGCAGGGTTTCGCGAAATACACGCGTTCCGTGAAATCGTGAAAATTTACTCACCCTTCTTTTGCTTAATAAAATGTTGATTTTCAAATTTTTTAATATTTTGTTTATTTTCATTTAATAAAGCCAAATAGCCATTTTGGAGCAGGATACTAAAAGTCAGTAAGTTGATGATTTTTTTTAACAAGCTTCAGCAACAGTTTAAAGAATAAATAATAATAATAAAAAAAAGTATAAACATTCAAATTACGAGCCACGGTTTCAAAATTTTGATGAAAAAAGTGTTTTAAAATGCATTATACACCTGTCCAGTTGTTTTGCAAAATATCTTTGCATTAAGGAAAATTTTATTTTTTGCAAAAAATAAAATGTTTGCGTTGCTGTACATTGGAATTTCATAAAAATTCAAAACATTTTAAAACAAGCCCAAACATGCTAAATATGATTATCAATGCAGAAAAATGCATTTTAGATTGTTTTCAGTTGATTACACTTCTATTTTCATGGAAATTTAGAAGTTTTTTGGAAAAATATTTTTTTTGCCCGCTGATTTTTCAGACCAATTTTTTAATTTGAAAATTATTTGTAACGGCCTAAATCATCGAAAAAAAATAATGAAGTTTTTCTTTCTATCTTTAATCAAGCAACAAATAAATTAATTTTAATTTTTTTTTTATAAATACGATGAATGCACCCGGTAGTTTGTTTTGTTGATATCGAATCGGTTTCAAAATCAAGCAATTCGTTTCTTCTTCTTTTAATGACAGAAATGTACTGTTTTCAACAAACACTAAAACTTCCAATAATCTTCAAAGAATAAGAAGATTTAAAAAAAACCTCATGGAGTGTCATAATCTGAACAAAAAACATAAAACTTTGGACACCCTGAACTAATAAGTTCAAATGTTATATAATGTTGCACTGCCAACCCTACCTCATGTTACTTAAGGGGTTACATACATGTAGAAAATCACAAAGTTTCATGTAACAGACAATTTATTGATTCCACTAAAAAGATGATTTTCAATCACTCCTGCAAGTTTTATGAAGATATTACATGATTAAACTGAGTAAATACTGACTATTTTTTATATGTAAAACATAAAAGTATTTTTATCTTTTTTTTAATAAACTTTTAGAAAATCGGCCTTCGTCATGCACACGGGAATAGTTTGACGAGTCTTCACCAAAATTTTGAGTCGATTTGGTCAGAGCAGTGTTGAGATATCGTGGCACCCGTTTTTTGAAACAGCTAACTTAAAATAGCTATATGTCGGCAACGGTACAACCAAATGGCTTCAAATTTGTTTTGTTAGTGGATGAAAATGTATATTTAAATGCCCTGAAAACAGATTTAAAAAAAAAGTTCAAATGTGTGCTCAATCAACCTCTGACATTTTTGCCGATTTACATGTATGTAACCCCTTAAATGAAATCTATACACAATTTTGAAAACGCTGAAAATTTAATGGTCAAATGAAAGTTAGAATTATTTTTTATTTTAAATTGAAAAATACAAAAAAAATCCTTTTCGAGTTTAGAAAAAAAATTAGCATTTTCACAATTAATTTATAATTTTTTTTATTGCTTTTTTTTAACTGTGTGCTTGAGGAGATTCTAGAAAAAGGCGTGACTTACCCCTCAAATGTTTAGAAAAGAAGAAGAAACAAATCTTAGAAGGGGATGCCTCCCCTTTGAGCCGATTACGATAAGTTTAGGGAGGACAAGCATAGAGTAAAAAAGTCTCCAAGAAAAGAGAAGAATGAACAACGATCTTTTTTTCTCTTCACCATCCTAATGTCAACGATTACGGCTACGGTCGACGATGCTTCTGGGTTTGCTTTCTTCCAGCTCCAAAGAGGGCGGGCCAGGTCTCTCCTCTTCTGCTTTCTGCCCGGGATTATGATTAATATCAGAAATTTGTCAAATATGAAAATTAGCTTCCACAGTTCATCATGGCTCTTGACGACGACGAAACTGCGACTTTGTCGAAGGGCCTGTGGAAAGTCTCAACGTCTCGCTCTTTTTTTTGGGTGTTTCAAAAATTGAATTTTTTAGTGCTATTTTTCAACGCGGACCTCATCACTCAAAATTCACCGTTGAGATATCGCCTTTTTTAGCTGGGAGTAGCAACGTTACACACTAAAAGCGCTGTGTATTAAGTGGCTTATGGGGGGTTTGGATCCCAGTCAAGGTCCGGTACTTGGAGCGATGTCTATCGCCAGACCTAGAGGCGAGCCGAGAATGGATTTATTGGTGCGATGATCTTTCGGTGCGGCCGCTTTGTTCCGTGTAGATCTGCGAGCTGCGCAAAGAACTGGCGATGAATATCTGCGCAGATCTGTATATACGGAGCTGGTTTAGGGCGGTCGACCACGACCTCCATTAATCAAGGTTTAAGTCGAGCGTTTAATGGTCTTAAATAGACCGCGCGATTGATCATCGAACAGGACGTTAAATGTGTTCAAAGTTATCGTTTTGGTGCCAAATAACAATTATATTTTAAAATTATTAAAAAAGGTCATTTAACCTCGCCAACTTCACCCCAAAGAATCACTTCCCTTTGATCTCGCGAGAGCAACCTGTGCAGCTGGCGCATCAACCAATCGCAACTACAGAAAAAGTGGAGCAGCAGCAGCATGTCTCTTCCAAGAAAACATCGCCAAAGAAGAACCGTCGAAAAACATACACACACGGTTACTGCCCCCTTCGTATGGTTAGTCGTTTTGGGGATTTTTCGTCGGCAGTGCGTAGAGGGTCATACACACAAACACGGCGCACACACTCATGAAAGGTGCAGCAGTGGAATAATGGGAAAATGAGACTGAAATTGAGAGGAGGAACGAAGTAAAAAAAAGGGTTGAAGGACCTCGGCAGCGGTTCTTTATGTTAAAAAACTGGGGAAAAAAGACTGTCGAGGAGATGATGATCAAGAGATAGAAGAAGATTTTCCTGTGTCAGGAGTTGTGGGATTAGTTTCAAGAGGGTGGCGATTATTGGGTTACGGGACAGGGTGACTGGTCATTTGAACATAAATTAAAGAGCATTTGAAACCAATTTTCTTTTTTCAAATATTTTAAAGTTTGCAAGATTTTTAAAATAAATTATCAATATAACATCCACTTGATTAAAATTACAGCCCATTTTATCTTGAACCAGTGTTTGATACTCAAATTTTAATAAAAACAACAGTTTTCTGATGGCGGAAACAAAAATTTCAAATGAAATTATGCCTAAACATTGATTGAAATTTTTGATTCCTCCTTTCGTTTACTTAAAAATGTTTGAAAACTCGTTAACTTATTGAATTCTTGATTTTATTCTAAAAATTTCTAAAAAAAAAATATTTTGTATTTGATTTGATATTTCTTCACATTTGCAAAACTTGTAATTTTCTTGTATTTTTCACTTTGTTCAATAAAAATATTTTTGTTAGTCTCAACAAAAGCATAAATTTCTTATTAAATTGAGCGCGCTTTCAAATAAATACGCTAGTTCTCAATTCAATTACGCTCAGCTTCTATATATATAAAAAATAATATTTTGTCAATAATTTGATTTAAAAAGTGGAATGTTAAATTATAAAAGTGTTTTATAGGAAAATTACTGTAGGGGAGAGTGGGGAGACTTGATCCCCTTTTTTTGTATCGCACATAACTCTGTCAATTTCTCACAAAACTATGATCTTTTTTCATGAATTGAAAGCTTAAACATTCAACTATGTTTAACTGATAAGGGTATTTCATCAGATAAACTCTTAGAATAATGCCAAGCGTTTTAAAAAAATATTTTAAACCGGCATTTTCAAAATGTTGGGGGTAATTTGATCCCCCTTTCAACATTTTGAAGAAATCTTAAGCAAAATGTTTCTTATTAATCTAAACTTTTAATTTTCTATAAGATACAGCAATTTCACATTAAACCTGTACGTTTGTGTTCAAAATATAACAAGTCTAGCATGTAAAATATTTAAAAACTTAAAATTTCCTTTTTTAGGCCAAAATTGAGCATGTTTACAAAAGCTGGTAATTTTTGTTTACAAAACATTTGAAAAATGGTTCAAACTGCAGTTAGTTATGTACAACTATACTGAAGGAAACTATGTACGAAAACTCAGCCAAATTATTTAATCTTGAGGCTGATTCCAGTGACTGTAAAAATGCAGGGATCAGGTCTCCCTAAACGCACTTTTTTAAACAATTGATTGTAAAAATAGTATGACGATAAATTTTACGTCAAATTCGTAAGGGTTTTGGAGTTGATATGTTTATCAAACAATTCATGTGTAAAAAAAAATTTTTTTGAATAATTTTTGAGTGTTTTCTATACTTATCAAAACAAAGAAAAAAGATCTCTTGGAAGTTTTTTGCAGCACTTATTCGAAAAATGTATGTAACTCAATCTAAACATTTTATATTTTTTTCTTTGTTTTCTACAATGAGTTTTAGTCAATTTCGCAAAACTTTCTAGAACAAAGCTAATTGTTTTACCCACATGCTGACGAGATACAGGCTTGGGATCAAGTCTCCCCGGGGATCAAGTCTCCCCACTCTCCCCTAATTAGTTTTGATATAAATTGCCTTTTCATTAAACATTTAAACATTTTGGATGAAGTTTCAGTTTTAATATTAAAATGTTATATTTTTCCCTTCTGACTAGGAACATTTACTAGGAAATATAATTGCAAAAACTGGGAAACGATTCCAATTGTCAACAATGATGTTGCATTTTTTTATGTAAATGATATGACGATTTTCGATGGCCAGCAGCTTATGACAACCTTTTCACATCACTGGTTCGACCATACAAGCCTCCTTAATTTATATAGTGATCAATTCACTACTTCATATATCTTTTAACCTAAAAGAGTCTTGTAAATCTTTTCACTTTTGGTTTATTGTTTTTTTTCCCAAAAAAAGACTTGTATTAAAAAAAAAATCCTTACATTTTCTTTTTTGATATGGAAAGCAACTTTTGAGCTATGCTGTTTGTTTAGAAATAAAACATGTTTTTTTTTAATTTTTAATACGTACTAAAAACAAATTCCAAATTAATCTTTTAAAATAAATTCGATTCGCGTCTGAGCGTGCGTCTTATCACTTTTTCAAATTTTATACATTTGTGGGTTATTTTAGATATAAAAAAATTAAATATGTCTATTTTTGGTAATCACATTTAGTTTTCATGTATGTAAATAACTTTTGTTTCGTAAAGCTAAAATTTCTCTTCAATTTTCATTGGTAGACTTTTAAAATCGGGCAAATCTATGCCGAGATAGAGAATTGCAAAGTAAATCAGAAAAATGAGTTTTTCAAAGCTTATTTTTGTTGTTTTGTGTTATTACCAGTGTACAGTTATTATCCTAATCAGAGCTATGGATAAGCTTTTAACAGCTGACAAATTCAAAGTGGGCGAAAGAGTTTACTGCACAGTATTAAAAGTTGAATTTTTGAATGTTGACAAATTTGATGATGAAATATTAGCTCTTTCATGATATTTTTGACCTCAATTTATGCAAAACAATTAAAGTCACTTATAAACAGATGTAAAATTACACATATTTACGAGGTCATATTACTCATTTTCTTGACATAAAATCTATCAACATTCCCAGATGTGAAATTTATATGATTTTTTTTACATGGTGGTGCTTAATGGATCAAGTTAATCAGCTAAAGGAAAC